>NC_052475.1:3900791-4013792 GCF_009730915.1 Dioscorea cayenensis subsp. rotundata
CAAAACCCTACAACTTTGAAATCTGCCAAACAACCCCCATAGTTTAATACCCAAACCCTTTCAACTCCATGATTTTAAACCCCAAAGTACGAATGAAGCATTAAACGGAGGTATTTAAAGAAATCTTTATGGACGAAATGTCTCCTTGCACGTGAAGTCATGGCTCGCACCCATTTCTAAGTGTGTGAGGGAAGTGGTGGCTCTGGAAAGCATGTACACGCTTTGTCTTCTCTCCTCAACTCACCCACTCCACTGCTCAACCTCCTCTCCAGCCTTCTTCTCAATTCCAGCACTCTTCCTCGCTTTTCAACGATCGCCTCACGAAGAAGTCCCGCAAGCATTCCTAAGATTTCGTCACTTTGCGCCTAAGGCATTCATTATGGTTTATTTGTTAACCTATTCCAAGTATTTAAGAGACATTTTCGCTTTTGGTTTGTGATTTTGTTTTTGTCGAAGACATCAGAAGCTTCTCGTGGGGATTAATCGGCCGTTTCTTGCTAGTCTCATAGTGGAGATGTCTCGGCATTAGGGTTTTGTTTTGTTTTACATTTTGCGCGCATGATACGACCGACGTGTTTTCCCATCGCAGAGCTTTGTGGGCATGTCATAATCACGCTTTATCCTTCTTTCGCTGATATGGTTGCGCTTGTAAAACGAGCGTCCTCGCTTAAACAAACGAGCTTTTCACCGCTTAAGCTAGTCTCGCCTCCGCTAATTATTATCCATCTCTGCTTAATAGTATACGCTACACGCTAAAATGATATCGTTGTTTAAGAACCGAAAGTGTTTACTGCTCACAAATTACATTTCCGCTAACAATGTGCTTCGTTATTGCTTCGCAGCTTGTGATTGCGGCGGTCAATCTAGTTAACGGCGATGCTACTTGACACCTGGGAGGGAGACAGAGGGTCGAATTAAAAGTTCATACCATGAATCTCACGATCGCCCTGGAGATCATCCGAAGGGACAACGCTCACAAGATTTAACGAGTCGAAAGTCGAGACCAAGAGCGGGCCCCTTCGTGACTCTCTCTGCGTAGATTTCACGATAACCGCACTCAATAAATCTCAGGATCGTGGGAAAGATGTCGGACTCTCGTGCCTCAAGATATGGCACCGGCCTTCGCTCAAGTCGCGATGGGAGGCGTATCGTGCTCGCCATAGAAGAAAACACTCGCCGCCGACCAGAGGTATTTATCGAAGACGCACTTTAGAGACACAAGTAGACCACATACTGTGAGCACTTTTCGAAAGAACTCGTCGACGAGTGAGTAAGCAGGAGAATTTTGCACAACCACCGATGCCAGTACCTCCCGCACACACTCTTTTCCCAAACACCTCGCTTCGGTTCCTAACCGGATCGCTGATTGCGTCGATGATCTACGGAATAGGGGCGCTACGCATGCGCCAGCCACGCGAGTGCCGCTTATGGAGGACATACCACAAAGCCGCTACCCGAGTCCAATCTAGACTGCCGGGAGAAAGACCAACACTGCTATGCAGGTTGCAGTAGCGCTTAATATCCGGTTTACGAGTCCGAACCGGAAAAAGAAAGTCCGCTTCCGCAAGATCCCAAGGATGCCGTACTACGTGAAAAATACTTCACCGAAGAAGTGACGATAGAGAGCGAAGTTTGTCGATCTCTCGAAGGAAAAGAGGTAATAATTCATATTTTTGTTTAATCAGAGCGTTAACGCTTAAATCATATCATTTACCGCTTTAACTTTTGATTCATCTATCGCTTTAACATTATAACTTCTACCGCTTAACTTTGTTCGACTACCGCTTAGACTTTTAGTTTAATGTTTAATTTGTTTGTTTACTCTGCTTTAACACGATAGAGTTATACATCGCTTAAATACTCACGAGTTCATGTGTAAATATAGTTTTAATTGTTTAAACTCAAATAATTTCGCTTAAGATTGTTTGCTTTACATGCTAGTTTCACGAAAGCTGTTCCGCGACGTCTATGAGAAGTATTTTGTTCGCACTGAGCGTCGGTCGGATGCTATTGCTCCGGAACCGCTTGCTCAAAAGGCAAGATGAGAGGGCAACCTCTTCCTTCGCTACTTGATGGGCCCGTCTCGTCCAGCTACGATCGGCCGAGTGTCCCGTAGGAGCCCTCCCACCCCGCCCGACCCGTGGGCTTCCCCCGACCGTGTCATCCCGACGCCCGCGCTCGCCCGGCACTAGGCGAGGATGTCAGCGCAACTCTCATGGGCTTGCGATTTTTGATGATCGAGTTCCTCGGCATTGCCGCTCGGGTGGAGGCGTTGGAAGGCCGGTCATACAATCGATCGCGCACTTCCTTCGAACAAATAAAGCACCTGAGCGGATACGCCAGTCGGAGTTCGACGACGAGGACATCATCGGGGTGGCCTTCAAAGACGGCCTCATTCGAAGAAGCTTTGCAAAAAGAGGAAACAATACGCTCCGTCTCCACTCTCGCGTCACCGACGATCGAAATAGTAGCAGACACCATCGGCAGCGAGCGACCACTCCATCGCCGATATATGTTAACGCTGATGACATGCCCATCACGGTGGAGGAGATCGAAGATGGCGCGAGTTTTGCCGCGGTGGAAAAGATCGACGCACTGTTGACAGTTTACATCATGCACGATACGGAACCGGACGCTCGATCATGGCGATCAAAGATGGACACAATCCAATGAAGAACAACCCGTACTAACGCTAGTGTCTCCCATTGATGCTGCTGCCGCCTGGAACTCACGGTTGTGAAGGTCGTTGAGTCTATCCTCAACGAAGTGGAATTCACGCATGGGAACTAACGGTTGACCATGCGCAGATCAGGCGCGTAGCATAATCCCACAAGAACAAGAAGCATGTAGGGAAGTGTCTCCGCGTGATGCCTGTCGTCGTGCCCCCATTAAAGGAAGCCAATAAAAAGTAGAAGAACTTCGGAAAGTCTTCATTCAGAAGAAAAATACGTTACTAATCGCACTCAATAAGTATGAAAGGTGAGTTGATATGATCTTCCTCAACCCGCCCCTATGGACAAGTAAGTTTGAAGTTTTTATGATATTGTTTAAACTGTTTTAGTTACCATTTAAGTGAGGAGCGTTAACGCTTTAAAATTTCTGAGATAACATTTAACTTATAAGTTATACCCTTTAAATATTACCATTCTCGCTTAAACATTCAATATAGAATTTAAAGTTTATACTTTTAACGCTTAATTTTATACTTACAACATTGTTTACATGTCTTTGTTCCGCTCAACCACAAAGATCTGTCGTGTGGAAGAATGACTCGTCCGACCATACGGGCCAAATCTATTCGACCTCGCTCGAGGGAAGGAGATGGTCACGGAGCGATGTGATGGACGCATTCGTATGTATCTCTGCAAAAGACGATGAGCGTAGTGCCAGTCATCGTTATAAGAGGCGCGCCCATCACATCGCCACCGGGCCTTGTTCATGTCGAAAGCGGGCGACGACGCACATGAATCCACGATGGCTATGATTGGAGATGCGCGGCGCAACTTGCATGAAGTGGGACATCGTCATCCTCCCGATAATTATGAGTGGCCACTTCCATGTCATCAGCTCATGACAATGAAAAACAAGAATATGTGCATTATTCTTCATGCCAAAGCGAAGAATACGATAAAAAGCGCTAGAAATGGTAAGTGCTTTAATAATTTGTGTTTGTGTAATAGTGTTCGGTAAATAATCGGCGATTCTATATACTGAACTTGTATATCTCGACAGCGAACCTATTCGACCTCTAGTATCGACATGGAGTTAGCGTAGTCGCGACCAGAGTACCCGCTTGTTCACGACTAATCAAGCCCCACATGACGTAAAGGAAGTGTCGATCGCAAATGCCTATGTCATGCGGTTTATCGAAAGCGATTACTACGCCGGTGAGAAAGCTATCGGTACCCTGCATGACGCTCCCTTATCTCGCGACTAGGTATGTTTCCCGCATACTTAGGGAGGGAGGGCAGACGGCATCACGGCAGAGGGGAGTCTTCGCAAGCGGGTTCTTGAGTCATTCTTTCTATATTTGATACACGATTCTTTCTTTAATAATCCGGATTCATTGTTTAACATACACTTTCGGTGTTTAAGTATATAGTTCATTGTGTAAATATCAATGTAATTGTTTTAAACTCCGTTTCTTGTGTAAAAGCGAACCAGGAGGGAGTGTATGCAAGCGGGTCATGAGTCATTTGTATAGGTGTAATAGTTTCAAATGTAAACCAGTTTAAATTCAATTCATTTTTTCCGAAGAACATGACAAATTTTGTCAATGTAAATGTACATGTATCTAAATTCAATTAAATTCATTCTGTTTCGTTTTGAGGTTCTGTTCTTGTTGGATGATATTGTAGTCCGCAGGGTACATTATCGGGTAGGGTTCTGTTTCATTTTCATTTTCATTATCGGCTAATATCAACATTCATTTTAACTGTATAATGATAACTTTTGCCCTTTAACTTTCGTTTTCTCTGTTTAAGTTTAGGTTTCTCTGTTTAAATTTAATATTTTCTGTTTAAAATATCCTTATTATTTAATAATATCAATGTAATTACAACAAAAATATACTTAATATTTTCTGTTTAAAATATCCTTATTACTTAATAATCTCTTATAGAATGTAATGTAATGTTCCGATTTTTTTATGATGCGACCGGGAGTGGAAAGCGCTTGGGGGAACCGTGCGTGTATTAATTACGCTTTGGGGAACCGCTAGCACCATCCCGTTAGTACATTTTTAAGCGGATACAAATTTATTTTAAACGATAAAAATAACAGTTAAACAGAGAATAAAAATATTTAAAAGCGTAAGAGATATATTTAAATATAAAGTTCAATATTTAAACAATAATAAGAAGTATATACACAATGCCTAGTCAGCATAGATTCATTCCACGATCCGCGATCAGTGACTCAAACGCTTCAATGGGTACTAACGCAACTTGCGGACCTCGGGACGCCACGACTCGATCCTCTTTCGCCTCAGGACACCCGAGTTGCCTTCTCGTCACAGGCGATCGCAAACGCTAGTCATCGATTTTCATCCATCTGCCCGTCGATTGTCTCGGTATGGGAATATAGCTTCCTTATACGCTTATTTTTTTGAAGTCGAGCTTCCTTCCACAGTCTCGGTGTTTCTCGCTCTTCAAGAATTTGAAGTCAAAATTCCTTTGATTGCAAAATTCCTAAGTGCGTCTCGAAATGTTCAACGCCTTCAAAAACATTGTCCAATATCCAACGACAACACTTCGACTTGATCGGATGAGGAAGGAAGGCATGCCACACCCTCAGCTCGCCATGATGTGGAAATGTAGCGGCCAGATTCGAATTCTCGCCAACACTTTAGTTTAAACGAACACGATTAATATTTAAACAGAGACACAAAAATATTTAAACGATAAACATAAATCTTAAACGTTAAAACAAAAAGTTAAATAATAAGTTAATAAGTTAATCGGAGACAATAGTGTTTTAAATGGAAACTTGATAAATGTAAACAGATGATGGGGATAATAAAACAATAATTAACTTCTACAACTATATAAACATAACGAGAAGAAACTTACAACGAGGAAGAACTCGTTTTCGTGAGGATACGATGCCACATCATCCGTCTCCCAACAACAAGATCAACAACAAAAACATTTGAAGATGGAGTGCACGTGACACATGCTGCCTGGAAAGTCAACCTCGCTTTTATATGAGACATACTGTTTTATGTCCATCGGGTGTGATAAACTTCACCTCGACATCGGGAAATATCGAGACCCCATCGCTCACATATTTCCACTAACACTCGATTCCCAAGAAGTCGGCAGTGAACATTAGCACTCGCTCCCTCCCCGTCTGTATCTAGCAATAGCACAAAAACTCTCCATAATTTAATCCGAAGAGCTAAAAATTGAATACACCAAATGAGAAGAAGAAAAAGAAGAAGAAGAAGAACAAGAACAAGAACAAGAAAAACAAGATATGAGCCTTCTAAACTTTGTTTGAGAAAAAGCAAGCAGGAGGCAAAAAAAAAAATTGAAAAACTATGCATAAAGAAAGTTATCATTGGGCGCCATTTTTCCCACCTTTTGCAAGGGCAAAAAAGGAATTTCATATCGTGGACCCACTTCAACTTACCGGCGGGGGGTTAAAAGGAATGTAAAATATAACGGAGGGCTGTCCGGGGTGTGTAAAAGTTGGAGGGGGTTTTTGGGAAGTTTTGAAAATTACGAGGGGTGAACAGTAATTTTCCCTTATTATTATTATTATTATAGAAAATTATATTATTAAGGCTTGTTTGGATACACCAAAATTATGGCATATTTCTTACAATATATCATAATTTAACATTTTTTGAAAATTATGTCATATTGGTTGATGGGTACTTATTTTAAAATATAAAATTATGGCCTAATATATTTATTATGATATAAAAAAATATTCCACTACATTGTAAAAAACCTCTCTTTTTTTTATTTAGCCACCGACCACTGGTCCACCGGGGGACAGGCCTCCAGTACAGTGACGGAACCAAATGGGGTCTACCAGGGGAGCAATTAGACATCAAAAGGAACAAGTTTTCTATTCAACTCCAACTGAGAAAACTCTTTTACAAGTCTTGAAAATTCATACAAGAGAGAAGACTTCAAAGAAAAACTGAAAAACATGAAAACATTGAACTAAAACATGACTAAATTAAAATAGACTGAAACTTTGGTAATCAAAATGAAAACTAACTAGGTGACTAAGCTAGCTACGTGCAGCAACCCAAGTGCATCAAACCACTTGTCAATCTTGCCTCGAACTTAAACGCACCTCTTTGATTAATCGGATCCGGGCCCACACAATCATAATCCAACCCCCGATGCTAGACTTTCTCTTCCCGCCTCGAACTTATGCACTCTCTTTGATTTTCAAATCCTGACCGTTCTTCACAAACACAATCCGAGCTCTCTCCATTTGCCTCGAACTTACACTAAACCCTTTAATGGATAAGATCACAGCCATTCAAACTTTCCCTTCAACTGCAACAACGAACTTTCAAATACCTATAATGACCATTATACCCCTTGATCATAATCTATTACCCTCAGCCCCCCTATCAATAAGTCCTGATTTTGTCCCTGCTCCGGTGACACGCCCGTGCGGTCCCACCAATAATTCGCTCGGTCTCCGCCATCGGCCACCATTCCACCGGCATCAGAGGCCCTATCGCCTAGCCTCCGATGACACACCGGCGGTTCATTAGTGGTCCGGTCACCCTCCGGCCCCCAACAACCGGCCACTAAACCACCAACGGTCTAGTTGCTCGAGCGCACTGCTCTCCGTAATTTTTTTTATTTTGTTAACCAAACACTTATACTATAATAATAAAATATATTGCAATTTTTATAATAATCATTTGCACTTTCTACGTAATAATATAATCATGCTATATTTTTTTTATTTTGCAGTCTGGCCCTAAATATTTTTATTATTTATTATTATTATTCACAGTCAATTAATCATATTACAGAGCCCACTCGTTTACGCTGGATCTGGCCCAACTTGAAAACAACCCAATGGGCCAAACACAAGAGCTCATTCTGGAAGCCGTCCGACGTAAGCCTGTTCTTTTTGTTGGGTTGAGTGGGGGGTGGGGGCCCACCAGGCTGCACGCCTGAACCTCTGTTCCCGGGCAAAGGGGAGCAACCCATTAGGGTGGTGGGGAGAGAGGGGATCTGACACGTGGCCCCACCTGAAACGCCAGGCCTCGGGACCATAAACCTCGATAGCCGAGACCCGCGGGACAATGTACCGTATCGATGACGTCAGCCGAACTGGGCCCCATTTATCTGGGCCTCCACTTTGCGCTTTGCTTCCTGTTCATGTGGGCCCCTGACCGAGCTGAGTGCGACTGGACTTAAGCCCAGTGGACCCCACGTATTGGGCATCGGGTTCGATGTAGATTTTGTCGCCTAGTGGAACAAGCCTTTCCAAGGGGCGTGCGGCCTCCTTGGATCACTCGCTCCCTCACTCCGCTTGTTTATTTTATTTTATTTTATTTTTATTTAATTTTTTCTATTTACTGATGAAAATTTTGAAAAAAAATTTGTTATTAATAGCAATAATTTTTGTATTTTTTAAGTATAATTATATAAATAATATTTTTATTTTTAAAATTTATTCTTTATAATCTCTTAATGTAAACGATAAGCTTTTAATTAGTCATGTCAGTTTTTTTTTCAGAGTTTAAGATTAATTAGAATTATAGTTTAAGGTATAGGGAAGTGATGTGATTAAATTAAAATAATAAATAAATAAATAAATTATATTTAAAGTAAAAAAAAAAACTAAAAATTATAAGTTTGGTAAAGTAAAGGAATTGCTTTAGGAATCATTGTACATACTTTTAAAAAGTATAAGTATATTGAATAATAAAAAAATTTCTATAAAACCTCCAAAAAGTATATAAAAGCTTTAGTTTGGATAAAGATATATATACTGTCTCAAATATAGAGCGGTAAGTAGTTAGTTTAAGTTTTTAGGGGGCAAATATTACAAAATAAATTTATTTTTTCAGAATTTTTCCATGCTTCTTGGGGAAAAGTTTTTACAACAGAATAGAAAGCATTTGAACTTGATTTTTATAAATATATTTAGAAAAATTCTAATTATACAGAACCATTTAAAAAAAAATATTTTTTTTATGATATTTTTAAAGCGCTTTCAAGATGGAAAAAAAAGCTTGAGTGATTTTTTTTACTAAAAAATTTTATATAAAATTGGATATCTTTCGTATATTTTTATATTGAGCTCTAATATTCTCTTATTGAATTTTGATTGGTTATATAAACTCTATGGAATTTATCATAATTTTATTTAAATAGAGTAGTAGGTTTATTTTTACAACAAAAATCCTAAAATGCATTATAATTTATATGAAAATTTTGAGAGATTGAAAAATTGATAGAGCACAATTAAGAAATTAAAAAAATGAAATTAATACCAAACCAATAATTAAAAACATAATTCAGTAAAACCAAATTGGTGCCTTAGTGTTAATTTCATACTTCACAAGTATTTCAGCATACATACACCACATACACTAAATAAATGTTCTAAAACAACATGTACGATAGAGAACTTCTCTCCATTTTTATTAGGGGTTTATTTTTGTTGTTCATTTTTATTGTCATTGTTTTGTCTTTCCCACCTCTCACTTCTAGGGAGTTTTTGGTTGTCAAGAGTGGATTGGGGGAGGAGTGGAATAGGAGTGAGATGAGGGGAAGTGGAGTAGGAGTGAGAATGAAGAATGTGTTTGGTTGATAAGGATTGGAGAGTGTAATTTATTGGGAATGGGAAAAGTAAAGAAGGTAAATATGATAAGCATGACATTTACGCCTTTTATTCAAATGAATATTATGTAAATTGAAAAATAAATTAATTGTTATAAATAAATATTTCAAATTTTTTTGTTAATATCATTAGTAATTAATTAACTATAATAAATAATTATATCAAATTGATAATCAATTATATTTTTTTAAAAATAATTAATTAATAATTAATTAACTATAATGAATAATTAATTAATGAAGAAATGTTATTAATTAATTATTATAAATAAATATTTAACTATAATTATTAGTTATTATAATTCCATTTTAATTATTAATTATTATTAAATTATCAACTTAATTATTATATTTAATTAAATTATTATTATTTATTTAATAATTATTGTTAAAAATTAATTAATTAATTATTATTTAAATTAAATTATTATTTTTAATTATTAAATAAAAGGCAAGTGATCATTATCCCAGGAGTGAGGGAGGTGGAGCATCTCCCGAGCAATCCCCATTTTGGGGATTGCTCACCCTCACTCACTTCCCACTCACTCCCTCATCCACTCCTCTCACTCCCACTCGCCACCATCCAAACAAGCGCTGGATTCACCCTCCCACTCCCACTCCAATCCTGTTAACCAAACACTCCCCTAGTGGTTTTTTTTTTCCATCATTTTATATTTTTAGTCTGCCTCACTTTTTTTTAACTCTTATCTTTTATTGTAATTTTTTTTTCGTAATTGAAGTATGTGATTTATTTAACTTTAAAAAAAATAAAAAATAAAAATGGACCACTTGTACTATTATTATATAGACAAATATTCTATACAATTTCAAAAATTAGATCTCCAGCATTGTGCATGGAAACATGAAAATTATTCTTTGCATGTTGAAAAACAAGTTCATGTCAAAAGTCAATTCAAAGTATTGTAACACTAGCTAGTTATTAAAAAATAATAATAATAATTTAAACTTTATGATATTTTTAGAAAAAAACCCAATCTATTCCTTCATTTTTTTCTATTTTGCAATGCATCCACAAGAGGCTTCTTATGCTGTCCATCAGTCCATGTTACATTGTTTTATAGCTTGTAAATAAGTTATATATATATATATAAATATCTACTAATATTAGTGATTTATATATATATATATATATATGTTTGTGCTTCTTTTAAGCATATATTTTATACTCCCCCTCTCCTTTATTTCCCTTTGTGAGTGAATGCACCAACTCACTACAAGAATATTGACTTTTTGCGACCAAATATTTGCGACTGCTCTGAACAACCCTTGCAAAATGTATTTTTTGCTACCAATATAATTTGTGGTCGAAAAAGCTATAAGCTTTTGCGACGACAATCAACATCATCACAAAAGCTATAAGCATTTGCGACTATCACTTACGTTGGTCGCAAATACTATGTTTTTTTGCAACCAAAAACAATGTCCATCGAAAAAAGTATGAGCTTTTGCGACCAAACCAAATTCCCTCGCAAAAACAATGTGTTTTTGCAACCAATCAAAATGCCGTCGGGAAAACTACGATATTTTGCGACCAACAATTATGCCCTCGCAACAATAATGAGCTTTTGCAACAAATATTGATGGTCGTCTCAAAAACTATAAGCTTTTGCAATGACAATTAACATCATTGCAAAACCTTTAAACATTTGCAACTATCACTTTTTTGGTTGCACATACTATAAGATTGTGAGATCAATTGTCATAATAGTCACAAATACTATGATATTTTGCAATGAATTCTCTTACCACCAATAATGGAATCACAAAAACATGCAGCAAACATGGCTAACATCTATGCAACAACAACAACAACAATAATAATAACAATGATTTATCTTCAAATTTTGTTATGATTAATAAATCTCTATATTAATACTTGATGCAAAAATCATCTCTCCATAAAAGTTTTTCGTACTATAGCTATAATTAGTTCATAGAAGATAGTTTAGTATTTTTTTCATATTTTAACTTGCACCCGAGAGTAAGATCATTTATATAATAGACAAGAAGAGATTTTAATTTTTAAAACACTTATAATTCCTTTTCTCTACAGTACTTCCTCGTTATAAATATAAAAAAAACCATATATTTAAAAACTATGGTATCTCCTTTATCTTTACTTTTATTTTTTGTTATATTACATTAAATCCTATTAGATCTAAAAAAAATGGAATAACTTATTGTTGAGCTTTTAATTCGTTTTGTGGTATGATCTTTTAACTTAAACAATAATTCCATCAATACACTTTTTCAACATATACTTAAATTTTATAAAACCTTACACAAATATTGAAGATGAAACATGCTAAATTTTATTTGAATGCTACTAATTTCACATAACAAAATTATTATTCCCTTTAAAAAAAATTAAAAATAATTCAAAAAATTATTTTAAAAAGACTCTCTCGATTCATATAAAAGATTATAATAACTACTAGTAATAAAATGGATAACTTGTGAATAATGATTCACATTAACAAACTTATATGTTATACTGCAGCATAAGACATATATAAAATATACCCAAATTCCACAGCCCAATGTGATGGCCTAAGCTGCATAACATCCCAGTCCTATCCCTGATCCAAACTTTAAATAGATAGATAAATAACTAAATAACTAAATTTTAACGAAATTTAAAATAAATAAAAATATTTATTAAAAAAAAGGAATCAAAATTTATATTTAATTGCATTGGAAATTTAGTCTGGGATGTTATTTTGATTTAGTTTTTTGGTAACAAAATTAAAAAAAAAAACTTTACGCAATTTAGTCATAATTATTAGATGGAATCACATTGGATACCTAATTTTCTGAATAATTTAGATTTAATCAACATTTAAAATATTTGTCTTAAAAAATTTAAATTAATTATCAAAAACTTAAAATTTTAAAATTTCTATTTGATTTTATTCTTTAAAAATTATGAAAATATTATAAAAATAGGACAAAAATACACTAATACAATAAAAATAGAGAATAAAAAAAATTTCTTTTTTTGGTTGTATATATATTTATAATATTAAATTTTTTTTATTTTTATAGTATTTGAAAGAGAGGATAGAAATTTTTATAAATTATAAAATTCAATTAAAAAAGATAATGTTTTTTATCTTAAGAAAGAAAACCAGCCTTCTATCCCTAATCTTCCACCAACCATCATCTTCTCCCGTTCGCCGCCTTTCTTTTTCTTCTCCTGTGCTCCGTTGTTTGCCCTTCTTTGTGTCGCCGGCGCCGGCGATAGCCCAGAACCTTATGTCCGGCATGATCTAGCCGCACTTTTTAGCCTTCGTACGTCGTTTGGGCTCCGTGTTCATGACTGGCCGTGCTGTTCCGACCCCTGCTCGACGTGGGTTGGTGTATCTTGCCGTGGAGGTTGTGTTGTCTCTGTGAACGTCTCCAGCCTTCGCCGGACTCGACTTGGCCGGCGTAACCCCTCTTCACCGTGGACGGGCTGCGCAACCTCAGTTGTCCTGTTTACGCTGTGTGGATTAATCCGTTCGTATACCATCCAAAGTCTTTGGTTTTTTTATTGACATATGATGCTTATCTTTACCTAATTGATTATATGTTTGATTCTTTGCAGATAGATGTGCTAGCTCATGTTGATGTGCCTGATTGTATACATAAATATCATGTATGTGTAGTCAAAATGTTCCGCGTAGATTCACAGATAATTGCTAGAGCTGTTAAAATGAAACTCATTATACAATTTGGTGTTGGTTTGGAAGGTTGGTACCCTGAATTCTCTATTATTTCTGTCTTATAGTTTATGTCCTATTATAATAATTAAATTGTAAGTACTTTGATTTGTCATCAGTTTTTTTTTCTTTATGTAGGTGTTGATGTTGTTGCTGCTACACAACATAATATTAAGGTTGCAAGAATTCCAGGAAAAATATCTGGGAATTCCAAAGCATGTGCTGAAATGGCAATTTATTTGATCTTGGGTCTTCTAAGAAAGAAGGTTCATTGATTTTAATTTTTTTTTAATAAAAATATATCTTCATAAACTTCACTTTTGGTCCTTGAACTAAGAAGAGTAGTTCATGAATAGCCCATATACTATGAAAGAAAAAATAAGCAGTTCCAATCCCCATCAAAGAAAATGTTTTAGTTTTGAGGACCAATAGTGTACTTTATGATAATTCTAATTCAATTTTTCTTTTAAATTTTTATCAGAGGGAGATGGAAGAATCAATGCAGAGGAAAATTGTAGATCAACCTCTTAGTGATACACTTTTTTGAAAAACAGTAGGTTTTTTTTTTGACATATTGTCACAAATACAAATATATATGTCTGGGTCTTTCTTTCTATCAGCTTAACATTCTTGAGATATGTATATAGGTCTTTATTGTCGGATTCAGAGATATTGGCTATGATCTTGCTAATATTGTGCGGTTCGGTGTAAAAATTCTTGCAACAAAAACAAAATGGAATTTTAATTCCAATAAGCAGAATGGTACAGCTCAAAGATGTATTTAGTTTTGTTTGCATAAATGAGCTGGTGTTTTCTCTAATTCATTGATTTATTGTTAGGATCTACTAATCATCATCATCATCAAAACAAATTGATGCAATTGATGAACTGGTTGACATAAAAGGAAGTCCACAAGATTACTACCAATTTGCTACAGAGGCCGATATAGTAGTCCTTTGGTTGTCGCTAAATTCAGAAACAGTTAGTTTCATCTTCTGTTTTATTAGAGTAACTAATAATATGTTTGGATTGTATCTAGCATGATATCATAGGTTGAATTGAGTTTGATCAATATGTTAGGTTTGTAATCCGTTACAATAAACTAAGAAAATAAACTATATTAAAGACTACAATTTCTACACCTTAATTAACTAGCAATGTACTCATCTTTAACTAGTCATCATATAAATTTAAATGACCAATTAATTTTAAAGTCCTTTCACTAACATTTTTGCAACTAATGAAAACTTGCAGGCTGGTATAATCAACAAAGAGTTCCTTTCCTCTATAAAGAAAGTAAGTATTAGTAAGTCACTCATAACCTTATTTTTTACACTATTTATTTATGTAATAATTTATTAATTTTGAATGGTTCTATGCTGCTAAATATAGCAAGAGGTGGTGTAGTAGAATACAAATCACTGTATGAAAGTTTGAATACAGGTCATCTTGGTGGTTTAGCAATGGATGTTGCATGGCAAGACCCATTTGATCCTCAAGATCCGATACTCAAATTACCAAATGTTATTATTACTCCTCACGTTGCTGGTGTGACTGAGCTTTCCTATACTTCAATGGCTAAGGTACATGCACGTTATATTCATAAAATCATATATATATATATATATATATATATATATATATAAGAATCTACATATACGCTTCACAGTAGCTTTTAGATGTAAATAGTCAACAGTCACTATCCATTTATATATTTAACAATAATTTTAAATTGCTAATGATAGTTATCATTAAATGTTTTTAAATTTAAAAAACTAACATATAATTAGAAAATGTTTACAAATAAATATATACATATGAATGAAAGACATAACTCCAATAGCTACTGAGGTATAACTAATATTATTTGATGTTATTTTACACATGGTTATATCATGTTTAAATTATAGTTAATGTAATTTATGTTTTCATGGCATGCCTATTTGATTTATTATAACATTGTAATAGGACTTATGTATTTATTTCTATTGATTATTTTGTTTTATGTTATCTTATTTTATTTTGAAGGGTGGCGCTAATGGACTTAGAGATTTGAGTATTAATTCTCATGAAAATATAACAAAAGAATCTGGAAATATCAATGAAAATGACAACAATGACAATAGCTTCGAGGAAGATTGTGAAAGAAGTGATGATCCGCATGATGACGATGGCGATAATGATGAAGATGGTGATGAAGACGATGACGATGGTGATGGCAATGATGATGAAGATGATGATTTTAAATTTTTACTTTTTTTGAACATGTTTAGTTTGCACTGAATCAAATCTTAAATTCGTATTGACTCATGTTTAATTTTTAGATTTTCATTACACTTGAATTTTTTAGATTTTGGTCAATCATTGAATTTTTGTTTTCAACTGAGTAATGTTTAATAGCAATGGAGTTGATGTTGTGTACGTTTATTTTATAAAATTCAGATTCTATTGTAATACAGGCGCATAAAAAATAGGGTAAATGCTGAATTTTTTAAAAAAGTATTTGCGACGAAAATAGTTTGGTTGCAAATTATACTTGTAAGAAAACTCTTTTGTGATGGCCCATAATTTGTCAAAAATAATACCCATTTGCGATGGTTACAATCGAGTAGCAAATAATAGCCATTTGCGAAAATGTTATATGTTTGCGACGACCATCATTTGGTAGCAAATACAACTTTTTGTGACGACCATCATTTGGTAGCAAATACAACTTTTTGCGATGGCAATCTCGTCATTACAAATAATAGTCATTTGCGACCACCACATTTGGTCGCAAATAATATGCGTTTGCGACGGCTCAATACCGACGCAAAAAACAAGTCGTCGCCATGTTTGTCGCATTATCAATGTTTTTTTGCTATGAAACATCTTACTTTTTGCGACCACCTTTACCCATCGCAATAAGTACCTTTTGCGACGGTGAGTCGCAAAAGGTATCTTTTGCGATGGAAGCGGATACGACGGCGTGCGACGGTGAAATACCGTCGCAAAAGACCATTTGCGACGGCAATTAATCTTTTGCGACGGAAATGGGTCATTGCAAAAGGTCAATTTTCTTGTAGTGACTCCACCAACCTGTCTGCTTGAAATACAATGTGGTGCAAAGATGGTCAAAAAAGTAATAATATACAGTGTCACCATCCATCTTTGCTACTGTATATTTATATTTGTGTATGTTTGCTAGACAAGACCACAGTTGAAAAAGCACCTTTGACATCTTACCCATTTCTCACATTTCTGAGACTCCTGTCCATTCCCTGTCAGCCCAGCACCACCATTCACTAATTTATATATACATTTAATCAATAATCTTATTTTTACACACACACACACACTACAAAAACACACACTAGTCTTCATCTTTCATCCCTACCTTCTCAGACAAAGATTCAACATCTTTTGTTCTTCATACCTTTTAATAATATATGTATATATATATAAATATATTCACAGGTCTTCATTTGTGTCTTGACTGAGGAGAAAGAGGTTGACAAATTTGAAGGATTGGAATCCCCATTATCTGATCTTTTGCTTTCATTCCCCAAGACAACAAGGATAAAGTGCCTACTAGATCTTATGAGTTGCCATTCAAAAAGATACCAACAGCTTTGCACTCATCTTGTCCAAGAAAAGAAGGTTCTCCACTTTAGTAATTAATCTTTTATATACATATATATATATCTATAAACTCATCATATATTAACTATGCATTAACATGTAACAATTAATGATGCATATAAAACTCCATGCAGTCTTCTTTTTCTTCATTTCTAACTTTCCAACATTCATGGTTAATATATATCAAAAGAGAACACATGCATGCAGTTTTGAAAAATAAAAAATACACGTATGCATGCATGAGATGAATGAACATGCATGCTTAGCTAGTCTCCAAACATTTGCCAACATTTACATCAAGTATATATGTACATGTGTTGGACACTACACTACACCACTCATTACAGTTCATTGTTGGTACTGGGTGCATGGGATTAAAGTTGGTTAGAATGATGGCATGGCATCTCTCACAAGTTCAGTAAAATATATATAATGACATAGGAGCTAAATATAGTTGTCTTTCCCCAAGCATGTATAGGAAAAGAACATTGCTAACTTTGTGAAAGTTTATAGGTCAAGGAAACCAAGCATTAATTCTTTGATGAGTTTCTACAGTAGTCTACAGAGAGAAGGAAAAAAGAAGACAGAAAGGAGAGCTTTAGGAGTGTATGTCAAGTGAACTTAAATCATTGCATGCCTGGCATTCCATTTTCAGAGTTTACTTCCTTTCATTTCTTTGTTATATATATATACACAATTAACATAAGATTTTATATTCTAAAACTTAAAGAAAAAGAGCATCATATACCATATGCTAAGTAATAAACATCCAAAAGGAAATTGTTTAACTTTGCATGCACATCACTTTGAGTTCAAAACACCTCCAAATTAATTAATGAGATTAGAGAAACAGTTTAGGATGTCTTGAAGGAAAGGTGAGGCTTTCTCAAAGCTTAATCTTGTCTCTAGCTAGTTTAGTGTTTCCTCCCTTATAAGCAACTTAGCTATATATATATATATATATATACATGCAATATTGAAGTACTTTCATGAACAAGTAATAAATAACATGCACTAGGATAAGGTAATATATTTTAGATAATGTTTGTATGATTCTCTTGTATTAATTATAAGTTGTTGGGAATAAGAAACAAGGTAGTTGTATGGGAGGAAAAACAAGGAGAGGATGAGGTATACCCATAGGTATATATATATATATATATTATGGGGGACTAGTCATCTAGGGACGCCCCTAAATTTAAAATCTAGGGATGTTTCAGCCATAGCCATTAGATCATCATTTAATGGCTGTGAGCATTTCCCCATTCTACAAGTTTTCCTCGTCTGCAAATGCTATTTCATCTCGAGACACTGTGTTTCTTTGTCTCTGGATGCTATGAACTCTTCCCCAGTCTCCAAACGTTGCGAGGCTTTAATAATTGGAATATGATTAACATCTTTTATTTAGAAAATTTCTTTCAAGTTTTCCTTAATTCATAAGTACATCTTTGGCACTTAGCATCGATTACTAACAACCATTGAAAATTAGTTTATTGAAAACCTCCACATCAGTTTATACATTAACTAAACATTGAAAACATTAACTCAAATCACCAACAAATTAAAAAAGGAAAATACGTGGATGGGGGATGTCAAGATCTTTAATAAAGGAAAGGCTTGACAGTGCTGGGCTGGCTAGGGGAGGGGTTGGCTTAGCAGCGAGGGTTAGTACAGGAGAAGGCTCGAAACATTTGGAGGCGAGAGAAAGGCTTCTTGTGTGTGAAAATTAATAGGGAAAAATCTCACAACCCTTGGATAAGGATCCAATGGCTGTGATAGAGACGCTTGAAAACTAAGAACATTCCTAGATTACGTGTGGCATATATATATATATATATGTAACTATATAAGATACAAATTAATTAAAACCTTTTGTGGTTTGCCACTATTAGTGACAGTGTTGCATACTTTGGCTAAGATTTAAGAGTTAGAGATATGAGTGTATTGCATTAATTAATCCCTGCCACATGATAAGGAACATGTTAGGATTGGGTGAGAGGAGTTGTGTAAATGATCTCACTCAAAACATTCAAGCTCACTGTCAATTGATCTCACAATACAAGAATAAAAGAAAGGAAGTAAAGAAAAGAAGAGTAGACAACTGAATTGCTCTGAATTTCCTTGCATTGAACTTCATTAGATAATTCAGGCATTTAAACAAATAACTGATATGCGTGCCAGTAAAGCAGCATAATTCATACAACCAGAACAACTGAAATAGAAAATACAGACATACAGTAAAAGCATATTATATAGCAAAACATAACATTAAGATAACTCTGGGATGCTGTGAATCCCAATTCAAAGTAGTTCACGAGCCTACTACTGCAGCATAGACCAAGCTGGTAGCTTGTACAGGAACCTGGCGAGCAGACTGCAGTGGCTCCAGCAATGTGTCTGATCAAATTAACAGCCTTAACATCCTCCCCTTGATCAGAGAAGTCCCTAACACCCAGCTCAAGTCTCTGTGCTTCAAACTTGCATCTTGGCAATGCTTTGGTAAACATATCGGCAAGCTGCTCTTCAGTCCTGCAATGTTTCACGTCAATTGCTTCATCTCTTATAAGGTCACGGATGAAGTGAAAACGGGTGTCAATGTGCTTTGTACGCCCATGGTGAACATGATTTTTAGCAATACAGAGTGTTGAACGTTTATCACACCAGATGACAGTATAGCCATACTGTCCTTCATTTAAATCTCCTAACAAACGCCTCAACCAAACAGTTTCACAGGCAGCAGCAGTTAGAGATATATACTCTGCTTCAGTGCTTGACAGGGCAGTGATGGCCTGCTTCTTGGAGCACCAGGCTATAACACCTGAACCAACTGAAAAAACCCATCCCGTAGTACTTTTCCGGTCATACTGTGAACCGCTCCAATCATTGTCCGAATATCCAGACAATTTAAATTCTTCACCTCTGTTATAATGAATCCCAAAATTAATTGTTCCACTAATATAGTGTAGAATTCTCTTCAAGGCTCCCAAATGATGCATACTCGGATTTTGCATGAACCGAGTTGCAAGAGAAACAACATGAGTTATGTCCGGTCGAGTATGAGATAAATATAACAGCCCTCCAACTATCCTTCGATATCTCACCGGATCTGTTTCTCCTGAATTGTCAAACAGAGAGAGTTTTTCATTTGCATTCATGGGCGTATCAATTGACTTACAATTCTCTATCCCAGCTTTGCGAAGAAGATCAATTGCGAATTTGTGTTGAGATACGAAAAATTGATCCTTTCTTCTGTGCAATTTCAAGACCAAGAAAGTATCTCATTGGTCCGAGATCATACATCTTGAAGGTGTCCATTATTGAGCTTCTGAATTCCTTTAACTACATCTCAGAGGAACCCATATAAAGAATGTCATCAACATACAAACAAAGTAATAGAACACTGTGGTCATCTTCCTTCTTGCAATACACAGTCGGTTCATTTGGACTGTGAATGAAACCCAATTGGGTGAAATAGGCATCAATGTGGTTGTACCATGCTCGAGGGGCTTGACGGAGACCATACAAAGCTTTGTGAAGTCGATACACATAGCTTCTTTGCCTTTAACTATAAACCCCTCCGGTTGTGAGACGAAAACCTCCTTCTTAAATTCTCCATAAAGAAAGGCAGATTTAACATCCAGTTGATAATTTGTCCATTCTCGTTGAGCACCAATAGACAGAAAGATCCTCACTGTCTCTATACGAGCGACTGGAGAAAAAATTTCTTCAAAATCAATGTCCTCCTGCTGAGAATAACTTTTTGCCACAATGCGAGCTTTCTTCTTTAACAGTATTCCATTGGGATTGAATTTCGACTTGAAGACCCACTTCAAACCGATTGTTTTCTTCCCTTTTAGTAAAGTGGTTAAACTCCATGTTTTATTTTTAGTAATTGCCATAACTTCTTCCTTCATGGCTGCAATCCAATCTTTATGCTTCGCTGCATCTTCGTAAGTGATGGGGTCTCCAACTGTGAGAGCAAAAGAGCAGGAGTTATAGATTTCAGAGAGATTTCGATACCTTGTCGGAGCTCCACCGTCTTCTTCGGCGAGGTCTTTAGTGTTTGGAGAAGAAGAGCTGTTTAGAAGATGATGATCTGGCCGTTCAAAGGACTGATCGAATGGTGTGGGTTGCGCACGAGCTTTAATCTTTAAAGTCAAGCCTTCCTCACGTGCAGGCTCATAGTTTGATGAGGTTGAGTCAGTACGCTTCAACCAATTCCACGCTTTCTCTTCAAAAAAGTGAACGCTTCTGCTGACGTGTAAGCATTTAGAATCAAGAACGATGATTTTATAGGCTCTCGAGATTCCGCTGTAGCCAATGAAGACGCCATCTCGTGACTTGGAGTCAAACTTTGATCTGAGCTGCGGGTCAACTAGCATGTATGCCAAACACCTGAAGACTCGGAAATGTTCCACACTTGGCTTCTCTCCGGTCAAGGCCTCCATCGGTGTTTGGAGCTTCACTACTGAGGTGGGAGAACGATTGAGAATGTAGACGGCGGTGGTGACGGCTTCGGCCCAGTATTCCGGTGGTACTGACATTTGTCTTAACAGAGTGCGCGCCATCTCTGTTACAGTTCGATTCTTTTGCTCGGCCACTCCATTCTACTGAGGAGTTCGAGTTATAGAGAGCTGATGAATAATGTCGGCATCTCTGCAATAAGCTTCAAATTCTGAGGATGTGAACTCTCCCCCACAGTCAATGCGCAGTACCTTCACTGGAAGAGCCAATTGCTTCTCCATCAACACTTTGAACTGTTTGAATTTTTCAAAAGCTTCTAGCTTTCTCTGTATAAAGAACACCCAACTGTGTCTTGAGTAATCATCAGTCAGTAAGAGGAAATAAACAGTATCTCCTATGGATGGAGTCTTGATCGGTCCGACGAGATCAGCATGAATTAGCTCCAATGGAGCTACTGCTCGCTTTGCCAATCCTTTGGGAAACTTTGTCTGAGTTTGCTTTCCTTGAGAGCAAGCTTCGTAGGGTTGTACATTGCTAATGTTTGGTAACCCTGACACTAGCTGTTGCTCTGTTAATTGCTTCAGTTTTTTCACATTTATATGGCCATATCTTCTATGGCAGAGGTCAGAGACCTCTCCATTTTGTGCTAGATAAGAAGATCCAACATCATCTGCTTCCAATGGGAAAAGATTGTGAGATGTCATGCATACCTGTGCTATTCGGGCTTTGGATTCGGCATCCTTGATGTTGCACACTCCTCTGGTGAACTCAACATCATACCCAGAATCCATCATATGTCCAACGCTCAACAGATTATGAGCGAGGTTGGGTACGAATTGCACATCATTCAGGGTAGTTATTCTCCCTTTGCTTGAACAGAGACTCACACTCCCAATTCCTTCGACTTTGAGAGTTTTCCTGTCTCCTACTGTGATTGATCGACTTGGAACTGCTTCAAGCCTTTGAAACAGGTTCACATCTCCGGTCATGTGGTTAGAGCAACCACTGTCAATGAGCCAGACTCCCCCTGTTTTGTCTGTTTCTTCACTGATGGCCATAAACGCAACTTCTGTTTCTTCTTTCTCTTTTTCTTTCTCCTTTTTTTTTTCTTTCACAACGTTGGCTTCTCTGTTTCTGTACCAACACTGGGATTTCATATGCCCAAATTTCTTGCACACAAAGCATTGAACCCCTTTGTATGTCTTGTGACCTTCTCCTGAGCGACTTGTCTCTGTGCGACCATCATCAAGGCCTCTGCCGCGTCCTCTTCCTCTGTTGAACTGACGACCACGTCCTCTTCCTCCGGCTTGAGCATATCCTCTTCCAATGTGAAGAGCTTATTCTCCTTCCTGTTGTTGTTCTCCTTCAATGCCTGATATGGACCCATGGTTCTTCAGCAGACCACTGAGTTCTTCCACTGTGAGAGTGCTAAGATCCTTCGCGGATATGATTGAGTGAACCACCTGAGAAAACCTTGATGTGAGGCCTCTCAGTAGTTTGGACACAACTGCCTTCTGTGGAAGTTCTTCTTTCATGGCTCTGATTTGGTACACAATGTCCAGCACCCTGCTGACGAAGTCTTGGACTAATTCTCCATGCTTCATCTTAGTAGCATCAAATTCTCGATGAAGAGAATGAATTTGGACAGTTTGATTACTTGTATTTCCTTAGAATTCAGTTTTGATAATTTCCCAGTCTTGCTTTGCTGTTTTGGCTTCTGAGATTCTCACGAGAATTCTGGTGTACTTGTTGAGTGAGGTATAAGGCTTTTGCATCCTTTTTTATACACTCATTCAGTCTAGCTCCATCACCTTCTTCACTGAATCCCTTTCTCCACTAGTGTCCACAAATCTTTGGACCTAAACATCATCTTCATCATCAAGCTCCAGAGGTTGTAATTCTCTCCTTTGAAGAATGGGACATTGGCTTCTCTTGCAGATGATGAACTTGACATGTTAAGCATTTTCTGATACCACTGTTAGGATCCGGTGAGAGGTGTTGTGTAAATGATCTCACTCAAAACACTCAAGCTCACTGTCAATTGATCTCACAATACAAGAGCAAAAGAAAGGAAGTAAAGAAAAGAAGAGTAGACAATTGAATTGCTTTGAATTTTCTTGCATTGAACTTCATTAGATCATTCAGGCATTTAAACAAACAATTGATATGCGTGCTAGTAAAGCAGCATAATTCATACAACCAGAACAACTGAAATAGAAAACACAAACATACAGTAAAAGCATATTCTATAGCAAAACATAACATTAAGATAACTCTGGGTATGCTGTGAATCCCAATTCAAAGTAGTTCACGAGCCTTCTACTACAACATAGACCAAGCTAGTAGCTTGTACAGGAACCTGGCGAGCAGACTGCAGTGGCTCCAGCAATGTGTCTGATCAAACAGCCTTAACAGAACAAATATATTAAGAAGTTGTAGAAAATTTAATTTCATCAATGCATGATCATTCAAAAGAATGATTATTGATTCTTCATTAATGCTAACTTTATTAAGTAAATCTTGCATAAAATAAGTTGCTTATATATAACTAATAATGATAATACTACATCTGAATCATTTATCTTACTATATATATACAAGTTAGTATTGGAAAAGGAATTAAGATTGCAAGATAAATCATTTTTAAGATGGTTATTCCTTTTGTTTCAATCACCTTTTATGCTTAGCACATATATATATTGTTAAAATTTGATGAAAAGATTATATATGAACAAAGTGGAAAGTAGTAGTGACTTTGAATCTTCGTAGGAAGAATATGAGGACCAGATAGTGAAGAATAAAGTGGAGGTTGTTATAAAGATATGGTTCCAAAAATTATAAAGAATTATCTTTGGAAAGTTAATGGTAGACAAAAAGACTCTAGAACAGCATTGATCCTTTTAAATAAGCCTCTGGTTAAAAGGCTCATCTCTCTAATGTATCTTAATGAAATATTCAAAGTACCTTAAACTTCAATTTGTACTTAATCATTTTTGCGAGGGAAAAAGATCTAATTTATCGATTGAAAGATGAAATAATAGATCAAGATGTGCTCTTTACTTTATTGAAAAATAAAATAAAGTGAGATAACTATAATTTATTTGAAAATGGAGTCATTGGTGGAGGAACATGAAAAAGGAAATTAAAGAAAGATAATATATTTAAATAATCAAAGTATATAAGTCTTGCACACATATGCGAATATTTTGACTCTTGATTATGTGCTATTGTTTACTACTAAATATAGAATACTACACGACACAAGTAATATCTTGAATAATAATTAAATATATAAAATATTTTAACTAATGACTTTTTAGTCTACTAACATCGAGTTTTTTATGTAAGTATTTGTATCCTGTCGAGAAGATAGCACTTGTGTGTGAGGTATTAACTATGTACACTTGTGTATGCTCTTGAAGTGGTTTATTTACGCTTTGTTAAAATAAAAAATAAATAAACAAATAAATAAATAAATAAATAAATAAATAAATAAATAATCTACTATGTAACACAGTATCGTTGAATTTTGCATTATTCTATTAAAATTATTAAATACAATTAGGAAAATTCACATCATTTTTTTTGGACGATGTATTTTTCTAATTTTTTATGTGAAATGTACTACAAAGTTTTTATTAATATATATATATATATATATATATCTAAAAGGAGAACTATAGATGGAAACCACCAAAAGAAACCATTAATATCAATGTCTTCCTAGCCATCAAACTAGTTTGAAAGTCACATTGCACTATCCTTACCCACTTGACTAAAAATGCATGCTTAGCATAAACAAAGAGTGGAGTTTGGAGAATGGTCATCATAAATTCTCAAGTGCAAAGCTTAACACATGACACTTAAAAAACAGTTAAAAGACAAGAAATTAAAAGAAGAAGATGTATTCACTAATTCATCTTATAAAGCAAATGAAAAACAAATGAAACATATATGGGCTAGTGTTACCTCTGACTCTCTGAGGTTAAGTTGGTAATCTTGGCCTTGTCTTTTTAGGAGCATTGAAACATCAAACAAAGACTGAAGGTATATGTGTCCTTTCCTTTGGTAGGGTCCCATGTTCTCTTCTCTCTCTCTCTCTCTCTCTTTTCACCTTCTCTGACACCACTGCCTTCTCTTTCTCTCATCTCTCTCCATCTGTGTTTCTAAGCTTGATGCCTGATAGTGCAAGCAAAGCAAAGCAAAGCAAACACCACCCCCACACTTTTTTTAAATCTATTCTTTTTATTTTTATCTTCTCTCTTTGACAATCCTCTAAAACCCTTCTTCTTTTGTTCCTCTTCTCTTTCTCTTCGGCCTACTCCTAAAAAATTTTCCTCTATTTCTCACTGTTTAAATATATATATCTATATTCATATATATTTATATGTTGTCCATCTTTCACTGAGAGAGTGCTGTTTTTACACTGTTTCTACCATTGTAGTTGGTGTTGTCTTCTTCTTTCACACCAACAAAACAAACTGTTCAATATTTAGGAAAGCAAGAGTCCAAGAAGTTTGATTCAGTCTCACAACTCTCCATAACTTCCAAGAAAACATATGGATCTCTCTGGGGATGAAGTGGATCACCATCATCATCATTATCAACATCATCATCATCATCAACAACAACAACAGCATCATCAAATGGCAATCCCAATTATCCAAGAAACAAACCCTCCTCTCATCCTCCCTCCTTACATCAACAACAACAACAACAACAACAACAACAACAACATCAGCATGAAGAAGATGAAGACAGTGAAATACAAAGAGTGTCTCAAAAACCATGCAGCTTCCATTGGTGGCAATGCCACAGATGGCTGTGGAGAGTTCATGCCTAGTGGTGAAGAAGGCAGCCTTGAAGCCCTTAAATGCTCTGCATGCAACTGCCATAGAAACTTCCACAGAAAAGAAATTGAAGGCATGCATGACCACTCCTCCTCCTGCTCTGACCACTTACACTGCTACTACCCCCACCATTACAACACCACCACCAACAACAACAGCAAACCAAGGAAGGGACTTCTCATCTCACAACACCAGATGATCATGCCATTGGGTGCCATCCACTCCTCAGACCAGTCTGACCATGAGATGCCAATGGCAAGACCTACCATGGCTATGAAAAAGAGATTCAGAACCAAGTTCAGTCCCCTTCAGAAGGAGAAGATGATGGACTTTGCTAACCAAGTTGGCTGGAAGTTACAGAAACAAGAAGAGAGCTTTGTCCAGCAATTCTGTCAAGAGATTGGTGTCAAGAGAAGAGTTCTCAAGGTTTGGATGCATAACAACAAGCACAACTTAGCCAAGAAGATCAATACTACTTGTGATGATCCTCCTTCTTCTTCTTCTCCTCCTCCACTCCTTAATCCTCCTCCTCCTCCTCCTCCTCCATTGCTTGAGTGATTTCTCTCTTTTTGTTATCTTTCTTCTTCTGGTTTAATTTTACTTTTAGTTTTCTTATCTATGGTTCTTCAGTGTAGTAGTGCCATTAATAGACCAGTTCCCTCTCATTATTATCTTTTATCTTCTTCTTCTTTTTTCTATGCACTTCTTATTGTTCATCACCAGCTAAAATTTTTTAAGGTTTTGCTTGATTTTATTATGGTTAACAAATTGTCTAGATTTGTTACTGCAACATGAGTTTATTTTATTCTTTATACATGGCTAAAATTAAACTATAACTTGATGAATGTGATGATATAATCCCAGAGTATTCTCATGTAGTCCATTGAATTAGAAGTTCTCAAAATGAATGTTAATATATATATATATATATATAATATCATGTTTAAAGTATAAGTTCAGTTGTTCATGTTTTAGGATGTATTAGTCAGTCTTAGTTATATGGTTACAAGTTGACGGTTGAAATTGAAAGATGTCATGAATTATTTGTATATATTGCCTTAAAGAATTATATTAGTTCTAGCTTCAAATTTCTCAAGTTTCACTATGATTTATATAAAACATTAAAACCTTAATTTTTGTGAAATTTCAATTCCATTTTTTTATTTAAAAAAACTTCTCTATTTTTCAAAAACCTTCTCTAAATAATTAAAGTGTTTGGAGATTTTCTTTGAAATTTCTTCTCATCTCATATTTCATGCAGACAGGTCATGTGTCAAGCCAAGTGAAAAACATAATGTATCTTTATACAAAGTTAATTAACTTAAAAGAGAAGATAACTAATAAAAGTGGATATAGTTTGATTTTTTGCAATAAATAAATAGCTTAAAATTTATTAAATATATAAACTAGATAGATAAATCATGATGATCACAGGGAAAGTGATGACAAGGATTTAAGTACAACACGCCTACATTTAGACTAATCTTGCTTGATTGAGGGAAAAGCATGCTTTTCTTCAGTAACTGTTAATTACCAAGCTTCTTGCTACTCATTTAAACAACTCAAAAAGTACACTTCTATTCATAAACTATTCATAAGTATTATTATTTAACTAATTATCCATTATTTGTTAATTATAAATTAATTACTAGTTACTTTCTAGATTATCATTAATGAAGTATGGCTTCAGTCAGGTCACATGAAATGTGGTGCAAGGCAAGATTTTAGAAATAAATGCATGCAAAGACCAGAATTGAATGCAATGTTATTTAGCATGAATATACACATATATATCTATATATGAATTAAAGAATAGGTTTGCTTGTTGTAAATATTGCTCATTTATTGTACTTTTATGAAGAGTCCCTCTCCCTTGGTCCCTTTTGAGAGAAAAGACTTTTAAGCTCATTAAATTTAAAGTAACTACCATGCATATCAAACAACATATATACACGCCTTGCAAGAATGCAACAATTTTTTTTTAAATTTTTTTTTTCTCCTTATTTTTTTAATTTTTACAAATAGATTATAAACGCCAACGTGTGAAGGGAAGTTAAAAATATTCACATGTGTGGAGTTAATACCTCAACACAGATATGCTATTACTTTATAAGTTTTGAAATTCGATGTTGAATCCTTCTCAAAATGAACACTCTATACAATGAACTCAGTGTCAATAGATTAATAGATAGTAAATACAACATTTTATTATTGCAATAGACTTAGTGTTAATAGATTAAAATGAACACCAAAATATATATATATATATATATATTTTTAAATACATTGGTTGGTAGTTTCTTATTTTGCTCTATTTCAATGCCATGTGTGTTACTACGTTGAACCAGCTGATTACCCTAACATGACTATTACAATGGATTTAAAAATATAAGATTAAATTGACAAAATTGAAAATATAAAATTTAAATAACAACCTCAAATTAAATTGCAGAATTTAAAAGACAATGTACAAATATATATATATATAAAGTATTGACTGCACTCACCTGATTCCTAATCCAGTACACACTAAACAAGAAAACAGATGCTTGAAAACAAGAAATCTTGAAAACTTAAAAACTAATGTTCCAATGAAGAGATGATATGAAAACACTAAAATTCATGTGGTTCTGGTGACTCAAAAAACTCAGTCTCAAAAATGAAAAAAGGTCATTGAAAATTGTGAGTGATTACAGAGCTGAAAGAGCTGGAGCTGGAATTGGCAACCCGTGTATCATGGCAACAGTGGACCAGCTCTGAATCCTCCACAGAAATCCATGACATCTCCTACCTGGACCTGCACATGTGGACCCCAACCACCTTTCAACTCACAAAACTTGTTGCAGTTTTACTTCTTCACTGGAATCAGACCTGAATATGTACAAATACAAAGATAATGCCTGATGTTCTGAAGATTGACATGATTGAGGCTAAGATTGCCAGCAATTTGGCAAACATGTTCAGCTTCTCACCTAGCAAGTTTCAAAAGGAAAGTAGGCGCCAATGAAATTTAAAAAGAAAAAGTTTAAAAAAAAAGGAAGTGAGGAATCATATCATTTATGCAGCAGCAGCAGCAGCAGCAACAACAACAACAACAGACATGTTTTCATTTGCATGACAGCATCATTGTACCTAGCATAGAGACAAAAAATCAGACAATTCAGCTTCACTTAATTAATACAGCCTTAATTTACTTGTAAACCATATGTTAATTTCTTCATTGCTCTGAATTCATTCACTGTCTTTTGATCAAGGATTTTAGCATATATATATATATATATATATAATAATTGTTGGTTTGATGAATAATGTACCACCATGAGCCATCGATGATCATCGAGCGGTAGGCCACCGCAAACTGAAACAATCAATAATAGCAGAAATTAATGAGGCAGTGTGGTCATCTACCGAATAATGAATTGCAGAAGATGATATTCAAGTGATCTTCAGAAAGAAGCAATTACAGTATCAAGACATGGGTCTATCCAGTTCAAACCAAGCATGTTATATGCAGATAATAGCACATTTTTTGCTCTAACAAATCACATGTATTAATCTTCGGATAATGTGACAAAATTCCAAGGTGCTGATGGTGTAGACAGTATTTATGTTCTGTCAATCTATATATATCAGGCATTTTTTGAAAATAAATGCAATGAAAATTGCTGAAATTTCGTCAGTATATATATAGTTCAGTGAACTAATTGATCAAAAGAATTCAGATTATCTTGTTAATTGTACTTCTACTAGTGACTATTTCAGATGTATTTTTAAGCTTGAGTTTCCACAATCTTGGCAAAGAACTTTTCCATGTAGTACATTTTTTATAATGGAAACAAGGCCATAAGTATAAGAAAATAGAAAATATGAGGTGGCAAACTCTATTTGCTCCCATTGTAAGACAACACCACATGATTGGCAGAAAATAAATAGATATGTGATACTTTTTCAATATTTGGGTGATACATGCTCTCTATATCCTTGGCCGTCAGTGTCTCTACCACCTAAATAGCTTCCGTTATTCGTTTAGCTTTTAATGTAGTTAAAAACAGCAACATGACCATCAACTAATTTGTTCCAATTGGTGAAAGATATGAGATACAACTACAACCAACAACTGCATGCAATACATATGGCCTAAAAGTACAGGCAAATTGTCAACTGCTGACACTATCAACTGAATATCAGACAGTAGAGATCTTGTATTTGTTGAGTTAAAACAGCTTTGCCACTTCTCTCAAGGAGAAAAGATTGTCATGGCAACTGTATTGATGCAACACATAGATAAGACAGTGTATGACTGGCTCAATTTGGTTCCACACTTTGACTTGCACCCCAAATGCAAAACATCAGATGCAACTCCTTAATAAAAAAATAAGACAAACCAATGACAGCAGCATTCTGAGAAATAAATAAACAAATAAACATCTAACAAATGAGAATGACTTACAGAGAAAATGTAGATTTCACCAAAAATATTACCTTTGGTAACTTAAGACAAACAAATAGATACAATTTGACAAGAGAACCATACTAAGGAGACATCACTCTCTCAATCAAAATCACATTCACTTCTTCAAAACCACATATATTTTTATTAATTTACCTGAATCCAATGAGCTGATTCTGTATTTCTGCAAACTAGCAAATTTTTTTTTTTTTTTGTTGTCACATAGCTTAATTAGAGTCATCATTGTGTAGAATTCAATTTCTTTTCCAAACTAACTTCTCATTTGGCACATTGATGCATGCAAGTGTACACCAGATTTAACAGACAGAAGAAAAGTTCACTTGTGTGCTGCGTTCACCACAACATGATTCCATGAATGACATGAAACGAGGAAAGATAAACAGAAAACCTAGCAACATGCTCTTGTACCTAAACTACAGAGGCCTATTGACCACAAGCCACGCCTGTGCATGAGATGATAACTGCAACATTTTAAAAGTAATTAAACTATCTTTTTATACAGTTGTCATTTGTACCGCAATTTAGTTTATCTTCTTGTATTATTAACTCATAAATCACAAATGCCTTAAGGAAATTAGAACTGCAGAACAAGATCCTTTACCTTGAAATTTGCATAATGGCATTACAACTGTAGAATATGGGCCTTCAAGTTCCCTTTTCTTGGAATTATTCCACTAGGATAGGGATTCCTTCATATGTACATAATTGGGTTGAAAGTGATTCTTCCAAAGGCCCATTCATATATGATGGTCAATTGAAATCCAGGAGTCCATTTGAAGTCTCTTGTCATACAAAGCCTCAACTGAGATCATAAGGAGCATGATCCTGTCATTCGAGGGAGATTACAGCCTGGGCCTTAAATTTTTTGAGTAGTTTTCTAATGTATTTTGGTAGACAATCTGTTTTGATCATGCTATCCTGAGATTGCTATTGATTTTGTTATTTTAAAAAATGTGATTTATTTATTTTTATATAAAAAAATTACAAAAAACATATGCGTCTGCAATGTCCAAGAAATTCATATACCGTAAGAGAAAAAAGAGCATCAAGCTGAAATGATTTGATGAAACACAATTCACATGCTTAGATTTTTTCCTTGTGAAGGATTATAATTAAGTAACAATATTGACAAGTGCGAAAATCCCTATTTCTATCATATTTCACTGAATGTTTTTTATTCGAAATGTAAATTTTTATGAAGGAAAATAAACCCACAATGTCAAATTTTTTTTGAAGTATAAGTGAATTAAGAAAGACGGTATAAAACTTCATGAATTATTTGTATTTCAGGGCAAAGGAGATAGTAGAAGAATAAATTTTCACAAATTTCAAAGAAAACACGGTGAAGTCTCATATGTGGATCACAATGCCCGTGTCAACTAGAAGACCAAGCTATATGCCCAAGCATTTCTGTGCAAATCACTGAAATGCAAGAGAAGAGCATCCTATAACCTTCTCAACTTGACGGTGTAAGGAGAAATGGCCGTGTCAAGAATGCATGATGGAAGATAGAAATCTCATAAACTCCAAGGTTAAGTTGTGGGCTCAAACCTGGCCATGTTTTGTCAGTTAAAAAGATAGTGAGGGCCAAAGAAAGAAAGCATTTTGGAATCTTGTCACGCCCAGCCCACTCTCCACAGTCAAGGAGGGTAATACTGACATTTTACATAATGGAGGTTAAGAAGATTGGAGTAAGTTGCAAATTTAATTTAGGGAGTTTGGAAAGTTAGTTAGGAAAGATGAAGTTGAGAACACATGCAAACCATTCGATCAAATTGATCATGGCAATCCATTCAATAGGTGGAGGATTAACAACCGTTTGGTTCACGGTAATGTAGAAGGATTACCATGTGTTACGTGGTAATTTGAAAATATTACCATGTTTGGCATTGTATCAGTGGTAATCTGTATGATAATATCACATTACCAACTTATAAATATTACCAAGAAAGTGGTAATCCTATTACCACCAAATTTGGTATCTATCTTAGATTACCATGGTAATCTTATAACTTTTTATATTTTAACAAATTGATTACAATGAAAACCAAAGTAATAAGAGTTCCCAACCAAATATGGTTATATTCAATTACCGTAATATTCCCACCCATATAACATTTCCACTCATATTACCATGGTAATTTCGTTACGTGGTAATATGTCATTACCACAAACTAAACGGCCCTAAATTTACCCTTTATAAGAGTTAGAGTGTTATGAATTCCACCACGAATTCAAAGAACAATCAACAAACACCCCAGAAAAAGCTTCTTGGTCACTTTCATTAATTAATAAGCTCCTTTTAAATAGTGTTTTAGCAAGAAATAGATCTAAATCTCTGGAATTAACCTCCATACATTCATCAAGTAAGCAATAACAACTAAGTAAAGCAGTAAATCAGAGTTTTCACATCTCTGTAATTATTCAAAGCAAGGAAATTAACAACTAAAAACAATCCAGAAACCTCCGTAGAGAATTACTACCCTTTTTCCTCTTTTTCAAGCAGGGCCTCCCAGTTCTCTGATCTTCCATGCCTTTATATATATATATATATATATCTTCTTTTCCCTTCTTATTCTTTCGCTAGTCCATCACCTAATAATCCTTCCAAAGAGGATCTTCTCTCTTAGCTCTAGATTTCTTCTCGTCTTCATCTTCATCCTTGATTTCGTAACCAAATCCCTTATCTCACTACAACAAATTTGATGATTAATGGGGCAACATTTAGCGACACAAATTGTGAAATTCTCATCACGTATAATATTTGATAACATTAAACACCCCATCACAACGATCGTTATCTTTGCACCGTCGCGATATACTATGACAATATGCACATTGTCGTCACCAAATGCTAAAATTTATGTGACGACACATACAAATGTCACATTATAGCTATGTTTTTGTGACATTTATTTTTGTCATAAAATATATTATAATGTGTCACCAAAAATCATCGATTATCATAAAATATGAGTTGAATATTCAACTATTAATGACAAAATTTATCTTGTCACACTAATAGATGACGTATGTTTCGTCACCTATTATTAAGTAAATAGCGTCACAAGTTGTCATGGATTGTCACACAATATGAGAAAAATATTCAACAATTCATGACGGAAAGAAGACTGTCACCCAAATTGGTGACATAATTTTTTTTTTATCATCGATTATTTAAAAATAATGTTACAAGATAACTTATATCATCAAGAAATACGAGGTAAATGTGCATCTATTTATGACAAAAACATGAACGTCACATGTAAAGATGGCGTAATTTTTTGCCACTAATTTTCGGAAAATAATGTCATAAAATATTCTAAATGTGAAATTGATCGTAACATTAGTATATTCGTCACTCAAATAGGTGGCATTTATAGACTCACCAAATATTTATTAATATTTAACATTTCGTGATGTTTGCTAACTGAAAATATGACATAATTATTTTGTGACCCATTTACCATTCATCATGAATATTTTAATATTATTTTTTTTCATCACGTCATTTGTTAAAATATATAATATTTTATATCATAATATAAAAGAACACATAATAAAATGAATTCAATACAATTTCCACACTCAGAATTTCAAACATAAAGTATCTAAATGGAAAAGTGATCCTGAAAAGTATAAAATATCCTTACATCTTGATAAATTAAAAATTTCTCAAAACTTGTTGACATATGTTGCAGCTTATTCGCTAGCTTCAATCTGATTTTTCTTATGATAAAGATTCAGTTGATGAAGAACCCGGCTCACTTGAAACTGTAATAAATATTCAATAAAAAAAATAAATAATTGATAAAAAGAAAAAAAATGTCGTGATAAGTAAATTTAAAAAAAAAATGACATTGCAAGGTAAAATAAAACTAAAACATACTATTACCCAAAAATTATGACATAGGCATGTGTATTTCATAATCAACCATAGCTTGGGTCATTATTTACATTCAAATAACTAATTTAATAAAATAATAAAATAAAATCATATATATCCAAACAGAAAAGCTTTTAGTCAATTGATTCAATAATAAAATAAAGCAATCGTAATTAGAAAACAAAAATTGAATTCACCTAAAACAAGTAATAAATATTTTTTTTCTAAATCAAAATAATATATTTTATACATACCTTCTCTTCTTTGTGTGAAGAAGCCTAATGGTAGTCTTAGGAGAAAATTTATATATTATTCCTCACTCGGATAGGCAACCAAGAAGATGACCAATGGAGACAAAGGTTTTCTTTAATGAGTTGTGAGAAGATTTGGTGAAATTTTGAAGAAAGAGTGATTGCTCATAATTGGTACAAATTTTTAAAAGACTATTTTTGGCGAGGAGTGAAAAATATAGTAAAATTAAGTAAAGATTTGAAGAGATTTAGGGAAAGTTGGAGGAGCCAAAAAGGTAAATTTTAATTGATACAAATTTTTAGGATCTTAATTGTACTTAATTTTAGCTATTGTTTTTGGCAAGAAGGGAGAAAATATGCACTTTCATCAATCTTTTGACCATTTGGGTTAACAAATTTATACTTTGCTAAAATTTTAAATTTATAGTTTATATATTAACATTCTTTATCTTAATTTATATATTCTAATAAATAAGTTATATCTAACAAAGTAATTTAGACAAGATAATGGGTTAAATGATTTACATAAGTTAGTGAGTTAATTAATAAATTTATTTATCCTCATTGTTTTTCATTAGCATCCTATTATATTTATAATTTGTAAGATAAATTATTATATTGTTATATTTGTCATATTAAATGATTTAGATTATTTATAATGTTTGAATGTTTTAAATTAACTATAAATTTTAATATAAATCTTAAATTAAATTTTATAACATTATTATAATTTAATCATATTCCACTAAGCATACAAATATAAAACAAAATAAAAATAAATATAATGAGAGAAATTTCAAGTATTATTTTCCGAGATTTTGAAACCCGGACCAAACTTGTCAGTCTAACCTTGTTAACCTGTAATTGATTTTAAGACCCATCTTGTTCGATTAGAAAACCTGATTTGGAAGAACCCTAGAGCGAATCGTTGACCTAAGCAGTTGGGCCGGTGAGATAGTGACTTGGTTGAATTTCTTAGGGAGACTTAAATATCAACAAATATTTTCCTAAAAATATAATTTTTAATATTTTATATACTAATTTACAAAATATAAAAAATTTTAGAGATAATATATGTTTGTAAATATTTTTTCTAAAAATAAATTTTTTATACTACATAAGTAAATTTGTAAAAAAAAATAAAAGAATGAAATAATATATTTTCCAAAATATTTTTGTTAAAAATATAAAATTTTAAATTATATGCATTAATTTATAAAAAAAATAAATTGAGGTCGTTGTCAATAAATTGAGGGCGTTGTCAATAAATTGAGGGTGTTGTCGTCTCACTGAACCTTGACTTTTTAAAAAAAGGGGAAAAATAAAAAGGGGAAGGAGATGGGGAAAGTGGAACACCCACCCCGTGAGATAATAGGATGCTTGAACACACTGTTGACCCCCTCTTTCCACCTTTGCCAAAACCATACAAAAATTCACGTAGTCCGGTCAATGTGACCTACATCCACATGTAGAGGAACAAATTTACTTTATTCTTTCTTGAGAAAAATTGATGTAACAAGTACAAGAGCCCTTAAAGCCAAAATAAATAATACAACCCCCAAGAAATCCGGTTTGGATTGCTTTAAATAATAAATTAAAAAAATGGGTTAATTTGTACCCACCCTTTAATTTTTTTTTCATCGTTCTTCTAAAATTTTGATTTAGGTCAAAATTCGGAGCAAAGCACGAAGGAATAATTCAAGGTATCTCAACAATAAATACTCACATTAGAATAAAAATGATATTTCATTTGTGAGGAAACCATTATGTCATGCACCAATTAAACAAATGTGATTTTGTAAATCCTTCCACTAATGCTATATATATATATATATATATATATACACGAATACTTATATTTTAGTGACATACATACATGTCACGAAATAATTAAAACATACACGACGAAACCAAATGGTCACAAATAATGTACAATGGTTTTAGTGACATAATGTCAAAATTTGTTTTAAAAAAATGACGTTATATAATAGTCACAAAAAATGCAAAACATTGATGACGAAATGAGAGTGTTACCAAATTTAATAGTGTCACTAAAAATATTTCTCTCCATCTCCAATTGACGGGAAAATTTGGCGCCACACATTGTGTGACGCTTCTATGTGACATTATCAAGCATCGTCATGTACAATATTCAGTTTGTGGAATTGAGTGACGATATTTGATTTTTGTTACATTATATGCTCTTTTGGTTGACATATGAAAAATGCGTCATATAGAAAATCGTCACTAATCATCAAATTTGTTGTAGTGTCTCACCATCCACGTGTCCCACCACCTTTTGCTTAGCCTCCTCTTTCATTGATTGGTTCACATTTCTCCATGATGCTTCGCCAGTATGTTTCCTCTTTTCCTTCTTTTCTTGATACACTATTCCCCTCTCCGAGCTTTGCCATGTTCCTGTCATCATACAAACGTTTTTTAATTTTATGTAAAATCATAATAGAGAGTTTAGTAAAAGCTCTCCAAGTTTCCCCTTTTCTTTCAAATTTTATGGTTTCTTGTTTAAGCTAGAGGTTTCCATAGCTTATTGGAAAAATGTTGACTTGATCAAGAGGGACACTGATTAAGTATCTCACAAAACAAATTAGTTTGTGACAGTTGATATTAGAGCTTCGGTTAACCTTTTGGTACCGTGAAGTTATTATTCATAACCTTTTTTGGATGAAATGTCTAGATTAATCAATAAGACGACCTATGTTGCTATAAAGACAAAGTAGTCCAAGAAAAGAAAGGAAAGATCAAGGGACATGATAGCCAAGATGAACTCACTGCTCGCAAAAGTAGAGCTGACCATGGGTGAAGGGTAAGACAGGTTTGAGGAGATGGAATAGTTCATTAGGGAACTCAAGATTGGGTTAGAAGATTTCTAGGAAAAGATGTAAGGAGCCTTCAACATTGCCGCTTTTGTGACTTGTTCATGTCAAGATCTTCGAGGAGCTTTCTAGCCCAAGATTCCAACCCTTAGAAATGTCCTTGTGAGGGTCGTGGCTGAGCTAAGGGAAACTAGTTGGTGTCGTGTAAGAAAGCGATCACTCAAGGGGGAAGTATCACCACACCGATGGCTATCTTAACATTCTCAAAATTGGAGGTTTAATTCAAAGCAAAGGCCTTTAATGGGATAAGAACTACCAAAGAACTAGATAACTTCTTGTGGGGCTTGGAGCAATTCTTCAAGGTTCATGGTGTGGAGGATACCAAGAGGATTGATCATGCCATACTCTACCTAGCTGAAACTATGATCGTTTGATGGAGATAGTGCTATGGTGACAGTAAGAGAGGTATGTGCACCATCAACAATTTGGAATACTTCAAGAAAGAGCTTAAGAAATAGTTCCATCCCAAGAATGCTAGAAGGAAGCAAAAACAAAGATTCACCCACTCGCCCATAAAGGAAATATTCACCCAAGGCTGGGTAAGATTAGGAACTCTACCATCTAGAGGCCCAGGATCTTGCTATTACCATTTCCAATGTCAAATCCTTGATCGAGTTTAAATGTTTGGAGAAACACAAATTCTTTAAGGACAAGGATGACAAGGGAAAGATTGGGGGAAAAGAACATCCATGTAATACATGGTCTTCAGGTTAGACCTAGTCCGAGAGTTAAGTTAATAACTTTAGGCCGTTAAAGGACAAAATAGTAATTTCACATTCCTAACGATTAAAAGGAGTCTTAATTGGAGAGAGTATGTCAAATTGTTTATGAAGGGTTGAGATATCTAAATCAAGTTTTTTAATTGTTTGTTACTTGGTTGTAGCTTTTAAGAATAGGAGAGGGCGTATTGGAAATTTCAATTCTATCTTATTAAATCCCTAACCTTTATATCCATAACTTTTGGCCATAATTTTCTTATTTACTTTTCTCCTCTACCCCCACCCTTCTTCTTCACTTTCCTTGCCAAATTTAGATCAGAGTATCATCTCTTCTCCTCACTCTTTGCAAATCGAAAGTAAGATCCCAACTTTTATCCCATATTTGTTTTTCTTCTTGTTCTTTACATCTTATTGGGTTTCCATCTTTTAATTAACAGAATTTTCACTTTTATGAGATTAAACCTTTGAAACTTGAGGTTTCAATGATTTGATTCTTAAAATAGACAAGTTGTATGATGAGAAATAAGGTTTGAGGATTTGATTGTTGATGAGTCATGAATATTGAACACTTGAAATGAAACTAGATGATTTCTTACAATTGATGCTCATATAGCAGTTCTATATGTAGCTTTAAGGGTTTTTTTTTTAAAAAAAAAACATAGGCAATTATTCGAATTCGGGTTGAACGGGTGTGTTTGCCTTTCACCACCGATGTGGTTGTCCTCATCATTGCCCATGGTTAACTTGTGGTAACCCATCTCAATGTTATTTATACTAAAACTTGGTATGGTTGCAAACCACGACCATGGTTTGAAGCCTTGGTTTCTTGGAAAATCACCACAATTACAGTACTGTGGGAGCAATGTTAGTCATAGTTACTATAGCATGCATGATACTATATCTTTAGGGCTTCGTATGGTAGATTACTATAGTAAATTTAAAATCCTTGAAAGTTATTTGAGTTTTTAATTTTGGAATGGTTAAACTCCAATTGAAGTTAGTTTGAACTAGTTAGAAATCATTTTTCGATCCAAATCGAGCACAAACCATTTACACCTCACATATAAATTAGAAATCGCATATCATTCATGCTTCTATGGTTAAAAATCTCATTAAGATAATTTGCTAGAGGAAGTGAAACATCAGCTAAGGGAAAGGAACCCACAGAGGATTAGCCATGAGCAAGTTCTTCAACTTGCTTATCTAGCATTGTGAGTGGATGGTTGTTATTGCATAGTTCTACTGGAAACTGATCTATCTGAATGCACAATTTGCCAAAAAAGCTTGGATATTCTGAACGATGATGCTTATTCCATTTGTGTTTGTGGTCACATTTTCCATAATATCTGGTTTGCTCAATCCCTTTTTCAATGCTTTCTTCTTTCCTTGTGTGTGATTTTCTTGGCTTGTGTTTCTTTTGGTTTTTTTAGTTCAAATGTGTGACAGTGATTTGTCTTTTCTATTTTGATATTCCTCCTTGGATTAATATAGCTTGCTTGAATGGGTGGGGGAGTTTCTCGTTGCTTTATAGGAAGCAGCTTGTCCGATATGCTAGCAGTGTTTCTCTTCAATGCAAGTCACTCGCTAGGTAGTCAGAACCGGACTGGACCTTTGAATCGGAGAAGGCCAAGGTTCAAGGGTCAAGAGGTCCCATTGCGGTCGAACCGGGATCGAAACAGATTTAATAAATAAATAATTTAAAATATAATATAAAAATACATTAAATATTGAACTAATTTTTAAATCAAATACACAATATATCAACCAAAACAATTCTTGATTCCATATAATTAAAAAACAACACTAACAACATTTAAACCAATTTATATGAAAGACTAAATAAAATAAATCTCATGAAGTTTTTCAAACGGGGAAATCAAACAATTAAAATTAAAAGTTTTAAACCCTGGGCATAATAAATAAAATGAACTCATAAAGTTTTTCAAACATTGAAATCAAACCCATAAAATACACTAAATAGGTAATTCTAAGCAAATGATACATTTAAATCACACTATGCAATAAACCCCACCAAGAAAATTAAAAAAATGCATAGTTTCATACACAAAAGCTTTTTAGCACCTACAAATAAAATCCACACAACATATTGAATAAGAAAAATTCACTAGAAAGTTCATTCTTAAGCAAAATTCACAAATCATGGTTGATGGTGTAGTCAACCCTCATTATCATCTCTTTGCCCCAAGTTTTCATGTTGATCAAATGCATCATCATAGCTTGTAATACTAAATAACTCAAAATCCACTTTTTCTTCATTGAGTTCATTCATATCCACGTCATCTAGTGGCAAAACTAATCCAAAAATAGAGAAAGTTAATAATGTTAAAAAATTGCATCATGTTAAAACAAAAATTTCATGTAATTAACTTAAAAGCTTATCATTGATTCATTAACCTTGATTGTGGTTTTCATCCAAAGTTGGAATAGCATCTTCTGCATATATTGCTTCAACCATATCTCCATCTACTAATTTTGTTTCTTCTTTTTCTTCTTCAGCTATCCAAAAGTCCGTTTTGTCAATGCAATCATAATTAACCGGATCATAATTTCTTTTTTTTTTTTTTGTATTGATGCCTACATCAAAGAAAATTATATAAGATGAAAATTCAAAAGGAACATTAAAAATAAAATTCAACACCATGCTCTTTATAAAATTTACATATTACCTACAATTCAAAAAGAAGATTATAATTCACAAATATAAGATCACAAAGCCTTTGATGCTCCAATCTATATATATTTTTTTTTTGGTGTGAATTCACTCAAAAACACTCAAGTTACGCTCACATCCTGAAGAAGATGTTGTTTGACTGAGGAGTCGAATAGCAACTTTTTGCAAGAAAGGAGTACTATATCCAAATAGCCTCCATCATTCATCTGAAATAATTTACATAATAAAGTGTTAAAAATCTAGAACCACACACAATTAGTAAAAATGAAAGTAGAATATAAAATATATCAATTATTATTGTTACTCACCGGGTTGCATTTTATTAGCTGAGGAAACAGTTGATTCACGACTAAAACTTCCTAATCGATCCTGATAAATCTGATCTCCCTCATTGCCTTTTCACTATCACTGCATATACTTCTCTTTTTAAGTAAATCTAACAAGCCTTGCATCACTTCTTCCGTCTCACAAAATGCTTCTTTATCATAGAGAAAAACTGGGATTCAAAAAATAAACAGCTGCATGAAGGTTTTGCCTCAAATACTTATCCCATCTCTCATTATTAATTTTAATATAGGGACCATACATTGTAGACTTGTTTCTGAAGATGACCATGATTGCTTTTTGAATCCTAATCATGCTTTTATAAACATAACCAAGTGAAGGTTTCTCATCCGCATCAACAACACATAAAATGCCTAATGATGGGAGCTGCAATCTTCACCATAAATAAACATTCTTCCCAAAATTTTCCATCTAAGATAATAGAAGTAATTGTTTTACCCATTGGACTTTTAGATAACTTATGGCTTGTGCAATACTTATCTGTTACCAATGCTTGCAAGTCATGTTTATGATCATAGATACCTTTCAAAGTAATGAATGTAGTAGTAAACCGTGTTACTCTTGGATGGACAATCTTTTTCCATCTTGATCTTTTTCTCAACCAAGATAGTATGTATATATGGTTGTAGACAAAAATAGTCACCTTGGAAGCATTTGATACAAGCTCCGCTACATGATCTCTTTTTCCAATATTTTTCAAAATCAAATTTAAACAATGTGCAGCACAAGGAGACCAATATATATGATCATATTTTTCATGTATTAACCTTCCTGCCGCAACATAATTGCTTGAATTATCAGTTACGAAATGAACCACATTATCCGGTCCAACCCATTCAATAATCTCCATGAATAAATTACATAAATTGGTGGCATATTTTAAAATATCTGAGGCATCAACAGATTTCACAAAAGATATTCCTGTAGGATAATACGCCAAAAAAATTAATCAAAGTTCTTTGCCTTTGATTCGTCCACCCATCACCCATAATTGTGCATCCACAATTAGCCCATTGGCTTCTGTCGCTATCAATAAGCAACTGTCATTCTTTCTTGTAATCCCGCAATAAATTAACTCGCATGTCATTATAAGAAGGAGCTTTATATCTAACACCAATACTCCCTAATAGCATCCACCATTAGTTGAAAATTAAGGTGTCTGCATATGTGATACCCTGTCCTAGTTTTTGACCTCAGGCCTTTTTCAATTTTTTTGTGCATGCATTAAGGGGTAAAATGGTCATTTAGCACTAGTGGCATCTTTGCATGATTGCACAGTAGGTTGTGTGTGAAAACTAGTCGAAAACCAGGGGCAAAAGTGGTCTTTTGGACTCATTTCTTTCTATTTTCTATTATTAAGGGCATTTTTGTAATTTCCTTATTTCTTAAAAAAAAGAATTTTAAAATTGAAAGAGGATAAAAGAAGCGATGTGGCTTCTCTGTTTCTCATTTCCTTCTTTTCTTCTTTGTTTTCATTTCCTTCTTCTTCATTCGGCCGAACACCCTTTTTTTGAAAAAAAAATTCGTCGACGAGCTTTTTCAGCGAATCAACGCTCCTATTCTCTTCCTCTCATTTTTTTGAGCTTGGTAAGGCTTCGATTCAAGATTTTTCCTTCGTATTTTTCTTGTATTTCATCGTTTTTGAAATCTTTGAAACCTTAGAAATAAATCTTGGTTTGAGTTGTTTTTGGGCTTAAATCGAAGCCAGTGTCGTTGTTATTCATTTGTGTGAATGTTTGTAAAGAAATTTCATGATTTGGTGTTGTAAATCCTCAAGAAACCATTGTTTAAGGGCCGGTTTTACTATAGCAATATGTGGCAAATCCGAAGTTACCGTAGCACCAAAACCTTGGCCTTTTCTTGTATTTGTTTTGGTCCAAATCGAAGCCCTTCTTACTTGAAATCCATTGGAACTAGTTTTACTTCGGTTTGAGGTCATTTGGGGCCAAAATGATGTTTTTTTTCCTCTAAAATCCTAGAGTTACATGTTCGATATGTAACATTGCATTCGCATGCATTTTAGTTTCCATTCTTGTTTTCTTTGGTTCTTAGATTCCTGCTTGATTCTAGGTGACGAGGCATTTTCCAAAGGGAAGGAGATTGCTGACCCGTGAGCGTATCTCGAGGCGAGAAGACTGGTTTTGTGAGTGATTTAATAGTTAATTGTATAGATTTAATAAGAGTATTATAGTATTTCTTTCCATGTTTTATATCATAAGTTTGATGATAAATCATTTTTCATTTGATAAATATATATATATATATATATGGATATTTGAGCATGGAGTTATTTGGCAAAGATGATTCTAGTATACTTATACATATTTATTTTGAAAGAAGCATGTTTCAATGTATACATGGAATACGGTTTGATCTATATATATTTATTTGGACATTTGGATGTTGGATTCCTTGAGTTGGAATTGGAAATAATTGCATTGTGGCATTTGGATTTTGATGGTGACAGCAGACTTTAGTCTGACACTGCAGTATGGGGTCCCACAGTCCGGCCTGATAGGAGGCGGCATGGTTAACCATGAGTATACCCTGGTCAAGAGATGTGCGGAGCCATTGGCAGGGGGTTCTTATATGTGAGAAACCTGGGGTCACCACACGGGGATCTAAGTGGCCAACACCAAGGAAGACATCATTTTGAAATTTAAGTCTTAAAACACCTTGGTGGTCTCGTAGCTAGTCACGGCCACAATTAGCTTAGGAATTGTTTGAGGCCAATTTGTATTTTGAGCGGTGCTCAATGTGTTAGAAAGTGTTACTTACCTGTACCATTTATGAATAATTGTGTTATCTGTTAACTTGTTGAATACTTGGAGCTACTTTTATATGTTATTATTATTGTGGTTACTACTATTTGAAATACTTTATTACTCTATTATATTTATGCTGGCACCACTCACTGGGTAACACCTGTTACTCACCACTCTCCTTTCTTCTTTCTCAAACTGCGACATTGGACTGGGTTGTGTTGGGCAAGCAGTAGAGTGACCTACTTTTTCCCCCTTATTTATGTTAGTGTGCAGTGTGTATGTAAACTTTATGGATCCACTAGACTTGAGTATTGTGTACTATTCCTGTATTGGTACTTTTTGGTTGTATTTGGAACCCTGGATGGTCCTGTTGTGAACCTTGTATCTTTCTTTAGTAAGTTATGTTAGCAGGGTTTTTTTGAGCCTTACGGTGACTAGGAGGTGGGACGCTGTAAGGTCCACTCCTTGTTGTTGTGGCGATTGCCACTTGCCCGGCTAGGGTCAGGGCATGACAGCATAGCATTAAAAGGAATGCAAGCATCAAAACACTACCTAGCAAATGCCATATTTGCCTTATGAATTGCTTGCTTGCTTACCATTTCACTATTTATTCTTGGTTGAGATAGTGAAGTTGGCTTTAATGTTATAAAAATTTTCTAAAGAACCTTTTGTTTTCCTATTTCCAAAATTCTTGGTAGGATTTATCTTTTATTCTTCAACCTCTTCTACTTCTTCATATGCTTCTTTAATTAATTCCTTCCCTCTTGATTTGGAAGATGTGGAGTTAGTAATATATTCTTTGATGCATGCACGAACATCAAGAGGGACTTTCCCGCAAGGAAATATGTTGTCACTTTTCCTTGGCTAAATGCTCTTTCATTCTATAAATTCCGCCACCTTGATATTTTTTTCCACAATAGAGGCAATGGTAAACCTTTGCTCCTTTATCATTAATAGATAAAGTGAAGTGCTCCCATGCCGGATCGGTCTTAGAATGAACATTACCACTTGAGGTGGATGATTGCACATTATTTGTCTCCATTGACTACAAAAAAATTAATTAATAGCTTAATATAATCAACAATATTTCTACAAATTATTTGTTAATTAATGATTTAAAAACAAAATCTAATGATTCTAAACCACTCATTAGATTATAAATGTATAATACATCAATACCAGTCATTACTAAAAAAAAATTTAATGAAACTTATGTAAAGTATAATACATTAACTAAAATAACGAGTTATAACAAACTTTAAATAACAATTAAAGAGTAAATTCTGATAATTTTCATAAAAAAAAAATTGCTGTAAAAATTCAAAATACTTGTGATGCCACTAATTCTAAACAACATTCATGAGTATATAACTTCTCTCCAACTATATATATATATATATAAATAATCACTTTGATCTCGATTTCAAAATACATATAGAGACTTCGAGAGAAGCAAATCACTGAAAGACAAAAAGTGATAGAGAAAGAGTGGAATAGAGATGGTGTTTCATTTACATATCTGTTCTTTTTTTCCTTTTTTTTTAAACTTTACTTTTTGGGGAATCAAAAGCCAACTTGGTTTTTCTTTTATCTTAATTCCAAAGCTTCTTAAATTAATGATAACAACATAAATTTGCAACATTTCAGGTTTTAGATTTTTGAATGCTATGTGTTACTTATCTGATTTTTAATTAGCAGCAACTGATCAAATTTATGGCTTATATTTAACTACTTAATCTTATCAAGTAGGTTTATAAAACGATTAGCAGGGAATTACTTGTTTGTTATGTCTAACTAAACAAAGAATTAAGTAGAGTATAAAATGATTCTAGGATGAACACACTTAGCTACAACGAAAACTACTTAATTAATTGGGCACCGAAAACAACTTGATAGCGCTGACTGGGCAGCCATTAGCAGGGAATTCGAGTATAAATTATAAAAGAAGTCAAGAAGCCTCAAGACTATAGACAGAGATTGTATTTTGTTCTCTCAAAGAGGCTTGATAATTCAAACCCTGACGGTGTGGCTAAGGAGGAGGTGGCGGAGGACAAGAAAATTAAGATCTTAGTATCATACTCATACGATTCATACCCGTTTCTATTTAGTCTTCAGAGCGATAGAAAGATGGACCTTTCTTCACAAAAATAGAGGGATTAAAGCAGATCCGGGAAGGGAGAGGATGGCCGGTAATTGCCACTTTGCCGGTTGACACAATGATGCCTTGATCGTTGATAGGAGGGAGAGTCTGAGAGATGTTGGTGAGTCGATCTCGGTCATGGGAGTTCTCATGTTCTCTTTGTTCTTCAATTCATTTTAGGTTTTTAGGGTTGAAAACTTAGTGAAATCTGAAAAGTGAAAACCTGATGAACCGGCCATTCATCTGGTATATGGACGGGTTTTGGGGATGGAACCGGACCGGCCTAAAGTTCGGTTCCAGTCCAACCTAGTTCTTACTATAGGTCACTTGTTTCCTCCCAGTGTGCCAAATCCTCAAATTGACCCCTCGTTAGTGTTGATTCCTTCGCTGGTGATGGAGCAATCTTCAAAAATCGAGTCAGCAAGCAAAATTGGAGCTTATCAACGAAACAAGTATAGTCTCATATGCTTACCTATTTATTTGGTTACATTTTATAGAACAATAAATGAGATTTATTTTCATGTAAACAGAGAAAAAAGAGGTGCTGGAGGTGTGAAATATTGACCATGTATTTGGTGGAATTTGTAAAAGTTGGGGGGGAAACACACAAGCCCTTTGCTGAAAGCGCAGAAAAGATTCTGAAAATGAATAGTGAGAAAGTTTTTCATTGCTTTATTTATGCATGTTCTAATTAATTTGCTTTTTAATCTCAGATTTGTTGGACATCATGCTACACATGGTGGTAAATTATTAGGAAGAAGGTTATATTAGTGAGACCATCAACTTTTTGGATGGATAGAGTGATGCTCAATACTAATGGACCATTTTGTAAAATTTGCATGGCATGCAAGTATATGTATTGCTATTACTCTTTTCTAAAAATGTTAAAAGTGTTTTGATATGAATTACAGTGGTAACCAAGGTCATCCGTTTTGTTGCATTTAATATGAATTATGGAAATGGTGATGTTAATGTTGGAATTTATATGTCTATCTGGTTGCCTATGTTCTTCTATTTTATTGGATTGATTTTTTAATTTTATAGCAATTCTATTTTAAAGAAAATAATTAATTTCAAAAGTATTTGCTTATTTGTCTTGGTGCCATTAGTAACTATATTGGTTAAATTTTTCTTGTGTCTGCACTCGTAAAAGTTTTTCACCGAGCTATTTGATATATCATAGAACCCAAATTTTATTTTCTGATCAGATTGGTTTTAGTTTGTTTCAGAAAATCAATTGTGATCACTTTATCCTTTTGATTAAATTGATTTCGTTTCTATAATTTTTAAGCCATATGGAATTACACATGTATGCAAACCCTCAAGCGGTTATCAGAGCATTGCAAGTGTCACTTTATTTACATTTTTAATAATGTAGCTTATTTTATTTTTGTGAATTTTAATCTCAATCATATATTTTGGAAATATATCACTCATTATATATTATTACAGATGTATTTAAAAAAGTGCTTGATTTATATTTTTCAATATCATAGATGTCACTCCTGGTTATATGAGTAAAATAATTCTTGCTAGTTTCAGTGGATGTTTATTTAAAAACTTGATAATTTATTACATCTATTTGGTCTTATGGATGAGGAAATATTTCTGAATTATGAAGTTACTACTAAAAGTATTATTTGAGATAATTCTAAAGTATGAAATTGCATTTTTCAATAATTGGTATTACATTCCATTTTATTTTTTATTTTGCATAATTATAATTTTTAAGTTTTATTCTGTCTTTTCAAATTCATTCTATAAAACTACAATATTTGCACAATTTATTAAAAAAAACAATATTTGCACAATTTGGATGTATTGCATAAAGCTTTTAATTTAAAAATTATAAACCTCATCTTTTATGTTTATGACATATTTAAAAAGGTTCAATTTAAAATTATAAATGCTACTCTTTTATTTATACAAAATTAAAAATTCTAATCAATTTTGTTAGGTCTAGTGACTTGGATTTGCATTATGTGACAAGCCAAGAGAGATGACATGACAAAGGGAGATGACATGGAAATGGTGACAAGGTGACAAAGATGATGATGTGGCAAGTGCATGGTTACATGGCCAATGAAGACAAGAGAACTAGAAGATCATGATGGAAGATTATGTTTAATAGAAATTCCTCTCATTGGGTTACATGAAGAATAACAATATTTGAAAATAGCATCAAGTTAAAAGGATCTCTCCTTAAAGAGTAAGTTTTATCTTATGTATGATTTTATCTTTCTTTAGTAAGATCTGGGATGATGAATCATATCTTTGGTAAACTGCTTTTATGAGATATCTATTTCTAAAAGAGAGGAATAATTAATTGATTGACAAGATCATCATGAAGATTGCTTGGAGCATAATTTGGTATGAAGGCTAATTACGGGCGGAGTTATTCAAGAATACAAATCATATATAGTGAGATTTGATTAAAGATTTGAAGACCCCAGCTAGGATAAGTGAAGATCATGTTTGGAAGATATTAGAGACTAAATTTGGATAAGAGGAGATCAAGTTTAGTGACAATATATTGATGGACCAATTGAAGATCATAATTGAAGACCAAACTTAGACAAAGTTTGGAAATAAGATCGGGAGATCTTTGGTGACCATCTTTGGTGAGATGGTTGTTTGCGCCTTAGTGGGTGCGATCCTTAGGAGAGGGTCTTATTGAAATGACATGAGGAAGGAAGTGGTTGAAGGTAGGAGGAGCTCGAGATGAGTCAACTGCTACGAAGAGAACTAAATGAACTGGGAGGGTTGAAGGTGTTGCAAGTTTGGATGCAACTGGGCTAGAATTCAGTCAGGTTTAGCAAGGTGGGCAGTGTTGCAAGTTTGGTTGCAACCGGGTGTTGCAATATCTAACTTTGGAAGATATCCAAGTTAGGAAAGCCGTAGAGAAGTCTAAAAGAGGAAGATCTATTGAGATGTAGGTGCATCTATATAAGATATCCTGCTTGAAGATTTAGGATGAGCCACCCGCGAGAGACTCTAAGATGTGTGGGTTGAGGAGAGTGGGCATCGGGCAATCTTAAGAGGGGTTTTCTTTGTTATTGCGTGAGTGTGAGAGTGTGTTTGTACTCTTCATTCCTTACCTCTTTTAGTGGATTATTTCTCCGGGCTTTGCCCCCAGATGTAGGCAAGGCTGTGTCGAACTGTGTAATCAACTTGTGTGTCTTCTTTCTCTTGCATGATTGTTTGTGTGTGTTTTAATTTCTTGTGAGATTGAGTGTTTTATTTTACAAACACCTACCCCTCCGAAACGTACATAATTGATGAGTGTTAATGTAGAAAGCATAAATGGACCATTGTGTTCTATTTTGATGAAATTATGATAATTGTGAGGGTTTTGATACAAAAAACAAGTACATTTCAAGAGATTGAGGCTTTCACGCATTGGAGGGGACAATGGCAATTTTATTCTATTTCCTAAAAAGTATTTTTTGGTTTATAACTATTCACTGGTTTTTTTAAAGCTTTTGGACGGTATTGAAAAAAAGCATCATGCATGGCATGTGTTGTTATAAAAAACAAATATAAAAGTAAACTTTTTCTTTTGTGTTTATAACCAACATTTCCAAACAATCATATTTTAAAAAAAGTGTTTATCGATTAATATAAGCTTTTTTTAGCATAGAGAGTAAGGCGACAAAATCTTAGGGATCATTTGGTTCGTGTTATGATATATTATCACGTAATGGTATTACAGTGATATTGAGATCGAGAATGCTATATGCGCGGGAATGTTGTAGTAATTTATAATAACTATGTTTGGTTAAAAACTCATATATTACATGGTAATCAAAATTGCTAATGTTCAAAATTCCCAAATTACCATTGTATATATAATTTTGAGCAAGTTTAAATGTAAAATAAAAAAAATTTGGGATCAAAATTATTAAATTATAACATCAAAGATTAATTTTTGTACATTTTACTCAAAATACATTTATATCTAAAATTTTGAGCAAATAGAAAGTTAAGATAAAATAAAATTTTTTATATGGAAAAATTAAATTATAATACAAAAACATTAAATTTTGGAAGTTAAAGATATTTCCAAAATAATATTATCAAAATTAATTTTTTGTATAGTTTGCATTCTTTGAAAATTATTATTTTTAAATAAAAGGCATATTTGTTCAAAAAAATTTTAGATTACCACCCACTTGGTAACCCAAGATAGCCACCTATTTTGGTGATAATGAGATTACCAAGTTTCTTGGTAATATTTAAAGGTTGATAATCACAGATTATCATCCTCCCATTTCCCCAAGACCCTAACCAAGTTACCAAGAAAAACCATTAGAATTCATCATACAAGCTAGATTTTGGAGTTCATGAACAACAAAATCCATCAAAATCCATACAATAAATCCAAATTTGTTCCATAAATAACTCAAAACAAACCGCCCATCCATACAAACCAATCGATCTACGACTCAGCTTATCAAACTCACACCAATCTTCAAAGAAAAGATAAAAATCAAAGGAAAAAGATAGAAATCACTAGAAAAGAAGCAATTGGGTAGTGATCTAGAGCACCTACAAGATCCACGAGCTTTACAGACAGATCAAAGAGATCAGAACGTGATGGAGACTATTAAATAAATAAGAGAGTCAGTAGCTGACGTGGTAGGTTGGGCAGTAGTGAGTGGAGATTGAATGGAAGCTAAGTTGGCATCTGATGTGGTAGGCTGAAGATATAAAAACCGAGAGAACCTTCAATGGAGGGATGAAAAAACAGATCTAAAACAATCTTCTTCTATTTCTCTTTTCTTTGTGTGTTTGGGTAACTTTTGCTCTAGGGTTCTGAATCCCGAGGAACCATCCTCGGATTACCCTATCTGTTGTTTGATCGTCTTTCACACTAGGGTTCTGGATCTCTAGGAACTGTTCCCGGATCCCCCTCTTTGTTGAATCTCATGAGAACTAGTCTTATTTATTTTTATTTTTTTGCTTTTGGAGTTGAATTTGTTTGTAGTGTTGTTTTCTTGTGAAATTGCATGTCAATTGAGTAGTAATTGAGTTGATATGTAGGAAGACTGCATCAATTGGTATCAGAGAGGCGATCGCAGTGAAAGTGGCTATAGATCTAGTTCCTCATTCATGGAAACTAAAAATTAGGAGTTGAAAAAGGTTGAAGAGAATCTGAAATCTCTATTGAAGGAGTAGACTAAGAAACAAGATAAAACGCATAGTAAAGCCATCCAAGAGTTGAAGGATCTCTAGAATCATGCTATCCAAGAGCTAAAGGATCAACAAGTCAAGGATATGAGTGAGGTTCATACAATGTTGTTGAATTTTTAGCCAATGAATGCCCCTTCTTCTGTGAATCATGTTAGTTCTATAGATAATGTTGTCGATACTATCAGATTTGAGAAGGAATTAACATATCTGAAATCAATGCAACCAAAACTCACTCGATTGGAGTTTCCTAAGTTCAATGGAGTATATTTGCATGAGTGGCTATACAAATGATACTAGTACTTTAAGTTTGATGAAACTCCTGATAATATGAAGGTGAGGATTGCTTCATTACATTTTGAGAATCGTGCACTACAGTGGCATCAAAACTTCATCAAGTGTAGGGCATAAGGAGAATTGGTGAGTTGGGGAGATTATGTGAAAGCATTAAATGTTAGATTTGGTAATGAATTACACTATGACCCCATGTTCGAGGTAAAGAACTTAACTCAATTGGGGACAGTTCAAACTTATCTGGATAAGTTTGATCAATTATTGAACAAAGTTTCATTATTTGATGGGTATATTGTGAGTTTTTTCCTGAGCGGGCTGAAGAATGACATACGGGGCAACAAGAATGTTCAGGCCTATGATTTTATAGGAAATTGTGGGCTTGGCTAAGCTGCAAGAAGCTGCGGTGGAAAATGCTAGGAAGAAGGGCAGATTTGTGCAGTGATCGATGAATACAACAACATTACTTTCTACACCAAAACTCTATTTCTGATGGGGTGAGATGAATATGGAAAGGAATGTAGGTGGAGTGAATAGGAGTGCGGATAAGAAATCTTTTAGACAGCTATCTAGCAAGGAGATAGAAGAAAAGAGGAGAAAAGGGCTTTGCTATTGGTGTGATGATAAGTATACAATAGGACATAACTGTGAGATCAAAATAGTTATGCAGAATTGAGCTAATTGATTACTAGTTTGAGGGAGAAGAAGAAGTAATTAATAAAGAGGGCCCAGGTAAAGAGGAAGATAGTAGTGGAGATGAGGCTTCACCCATTATTTCACTCAATGCCTTGGCAAGAATTACACTTTGGCAGATTACAACACCATGAGGGTGAGTGGATCCATTAAAAGCCAAAAAGTTCATATTCTTATTGATTCAGGTAGCACACACAATTTCATTGACACCTTTATTGCAGAACAATTGGGTTATGATTTATCTAAAAGCCCACCTATCACAATAGTGGTGGCAAATGATGATAAAATCCTATGTGATAAAATCTGTGCTAGGCTGAGGTGAAAATTGCAAGTGGACAGATGGCAGATGGTTCTAGGAATTTAGTGGATGGTGTTGTTAGGATCCATCAACTGGAATTTCAGTGAACTAAAAATGGAGTTTATGGTGAATAACAAGAAAATTGTGTAGAGAGGGTCTCCGCAACCAAGGCTACATCTAATGTAGGGGAAATCCTTGATTAAAGCTCTGCAGTTACCACCTGAGATGCGCAAAATTTAGTTGTGTTCATTGAAAGTGACAAATTGTTTTGCTCAAGGATAGAGAAGTATTGATAACTCATGATTGATATTAGATGAAATACAACAAAAATAGTTAGCAGAAATCTTGGAAGGGAATGAAGATGTATTTTAGGAATCAAATGTTCTTCCTCCAGCTAGAGTCCATGACCACAGAAATAATTCTTAAGGATGGTACATATCCTATAAGTGTTAGACCTTATAGGTAACCCACTATTCAGAAGGATGTAATTGAGGAGTTGGTGAAAGAAATTCTGAGTAAGGGGAATTATAAGACCCAGTACTAGCCCATTTTTCAGCTCTAGTGGTGTTGGTAAAAAGAAACGTTAAGCTAGAGAATGTGCATAGATTATAGAGCTCTTAATGATAAAACAATCAAAGATAAGTTTCCAAATCCTATGATTGAAGAACTTCTTGATGAATTAAATGGGGTTGAATTCTTTTCAAAACTGGATCTCATATCGGGATATCATCAAATTAGAATGCATGAGGATAATGTGAGCAAAAAAACATTTAAGATTTATGAGGGGCACTATGAGTTCTTGGTGATGCCTTTTAAACTTACCAATACCCCATCTATCTTCTAGGTCCTTATGAATGAAATATTCAAGCCATTCCTCAAAAAATTCATTTTAGTTTTCTTTGATGACATTTTGGTGTATAGCACTTATTGGGAGTTTCACTTGAAGCAATTGAAGATGGTGTTTGCTATATTGCAGGCTAATTAGCTATATGCAAAAAGGAGTAAATGCACTTTGCAGTAAGAAGAATTGATTATCTGGGATATGTGATTAGCAAACAAGGAGCAAAGATGGATAATTTCAAGGTGGAAGCAATTTTGAAATGGCCTACACCTAGTAATATTAAATAGTTGAGAGGATTCTTGGGGTTAGCAAGTTACAAGCGAAGATTCATTAAAGGTTATGGAATTTTGTCCAAGCCATTAACAGAACTCCTAAAGAAGAATTGCTTTAATTGGAGTGATGCTAGCACTGAAGCCTTTTATAAACTGAAGAAAATCATGTGTTCAGGTCATGTATTGGCACTACCAGATTTCTCTACTGAATTTGTTGTTGAGACATATGTTAGTGATGAGGGGTTAGGTGCAGTATTGATGCAAAAAGGTAAACCTGTGGCATTCCTGAGCATTGCTTTATCTGATAAACACAAGGCATTTTCAGTATATGAAAAAGAGATGTTAGCCATGGTGTTGGATGTAGAGAAATGGAGGCCTTATTTATTGGGAGGGCATTTCAAGGTGAAAACTGATCACCAAAGTTTAAAATTCTTGCTACAATAGAGAATTTCCACTCCTAGTCAACAAAAATGGATGGCTAAGAGCATCTCCAATCCAACACCCAAATCCCAAATTTGGGGTGAGATTTGGGTGTAGAGTACTCCAACCCACACCCAAATCTTACCCCAAATTTGGGTTTTGCAATAGTGTAACCCCAAATTTGGGGTCACACTATTGCAACCCCAAATTTGGGGTCCCACATTATTTTTTTATTTTTAATTATATTTTTATATTTTTTATTATTGTAATGGAAAATATAAAATTATTATTCCATTAATATAATTATAAGTAGTTATTTATAATATTAATTTATGTGTAATTAATTAATAATCAATAATAATTATTATTTAATTAATAACTAAAATTGATAATTATTAATATATAATAAATTTATAAAACAAGAATAGTTAAAATTTTATTGAAAATAACCTTAATAAAAGCTAATACAATGTAAAAACTAATTAAATTAAAACTAATATTCTGGTAAATCACTAGCACTTCCGCCTATATTATCGAAATAGCTTCCAAATGGATTTGATGATGAAGAAGGTGGTTGTTGAGAATGTTCTCTTTTTTGCATAATTCGTGCTTGTTCAGATTGAATATAAGCACGAATATTTGGATCAGTGATGATGCTCAAGTCTGTAGTTAATATCTTATTTTCTTCTTTAAACTCTTTCATAGTCATTTTATCTGCATTTTTCTTTTTTAATATCTCCATAAGTTGTCGGTTATCTTTTTGCAATTTGCCCATTACAGATATAAGATCAGTTTGATTTTTTTTTTTTCAATTTAGCCTTTTTCACACCGACTGGACGTTGGGAAGAGTTTCCACCACTATCATCATCTAAGTTAATTCAAATTTTAAATTTTAAATAAATTAAATAATAAATTAAAAAATATAGTTGTACAATTTTTTAAGTTATATTTTTAATAAATTATTTATAAATTCTAATTAATGTTTAATTAATTTATTGTTAAAATGATTAATTTCAAATATCTTCATTAAATAATAATAAAATAATATATGAAAAGAATATTATAAGAATATTTTTTTTTGGGGTAAAATTTGAGATTTGTGGTTGGAGTAAAATTTTCTGTAGCAAGACCAAATTTGAGATTTGGGATAGAAATTTGAGATTGATGGGTTATGGTGCTCTGTCTAGAAGACCCACAATTGAAGCAATTTCTGTTGTTCATTCTAAATTATGGGAGAAGATATAGAAGAGTTGGTTTGAGGATCCTAAATTAGCACTTTAGTAACCTAACTGCAACAAAATTAGTGTACAAGGCAACATTATCACTGGGAATAAGGCCAGTTGAAAAGGAAAAACATGATTGTTGTGGGAAAAGATGAGTCAGTGAGACAACTGATTTTACAAGAGTTTCACACCAGTTTTGCAAGTGGGCATTCAGGAGTAGAAGTAACAAAGAGGAGAATTGGCAGGCATTTTTATTGGAAGAGAATCATGGCCCATGGTTAGCTTGTGGTAACCCATCTCAATGTTATTTATTATAAAACTTGGTGTGGTTGCAAACCACAACCATGGTTTGAAGCCTTGGTTTCTTGAAAATCACCACAATTACAGTAATATGGGAGCCATTTTAGTCATAGTTACTATAGCATGCATGATACTATAGTTTAGGGCTTCGTATGGTAGATTACTATAGTAAATTTAAAATTCTTCAAAGTTATCTAAGTTTTTAATTTTGGAATGGTTAGACTCCGATTGAAGTTAGTTTGAAGTAGTTAGAAATCATTTTTCGATCCAAATCGAGCCCAAATCATTTACACCTCACATATAGATTAGAAATCGCATATCATTCATGCTTCTATGGTTAAAATCTTATTAAGATAATTTGCTGGAGGAAGTGAAACATCAGCTAAGGGAAAGAAACCCATAGAGGAGTAGATGTGCCCAAGTTCTTCAACTTGCTTATCTAGCATTGTGAGTGGAAAATTGTTATTGCATAGTTCCACTAGAAGTTTATAACTTGTTTTTAGAATGGGTTTTACTATTAGTTTTACGATAGTATCTTCTTAAAGTTATTTGTACTATATAACTTGTAATAATCATTTTTTAATTTATTAGAGAAAGATTAATGAATATGATATATGTGCTGGATTGCTATTTTGAAAAAAAATAGAGGTTTGCATGCATTTGTGTTTAGTGTGCTAGTCATTGACTTGACAGTTGTAGTGGTGGTCTCCATGGTCTAATCTTGTGAGAGATGGCATGGTTGACTAGCTGATTTTACGCCCATTCAGAGGATGCATGGAGAGCTTGTTTGGGAGTGGGATGGGATGGTAATCCCACTCGGGTCTGGAATACTATCACTCACTACACGGGGTAGCTCAGAGGCCAATACCAAGGAGAGCTCAAGTCTCTTTTATAAAAATGTGATAAATAGTCTTGGCGGTCCTAAGCTTAGTCCTGGCACAACTAGGTGTGTGGATAATTTCTAGTAAGTCCTTTTATTAATTTTGATATACAAGCACTGATTTTCTTATATGCTAAACTTTTACATTAGTGTTTTACTTATTGTGCTTAACATCGTATTATTAATGTTTTATTATTGAAATTTACAAACTTGGGACTTTTAATGTGTTTGATATCTTTATTACATATTAGAATCTATATTATTCATTCATTGCTACTCATCTACTCTAGTATCCATGCATGTTTTAGGTGGTGACTCTTACCTTGTTGCGTAATAGGAGGTTTGTGCTATGCTGTCACCAGTTTTTTATGTTTCTTTTGAACCATTTTTTAGGTCTGCCAATTGTTTTTATTAGAACTTGTGTTATAATGGATCTATTAGCTAATATGCTACTTTTATTATTTTGTATGACTCTTCTATCAACATTTTGATTTATAATGCTTTTAAATAATTTTTTACTCTTTTGTGTAAGTGTGTGATTGTACATATTTATATTTAAGATATCGTATGCCTTGTGGTATCTTGAGTTAAGGGGCTGTATATGCCTACTTAAGTTATCGCAGTGATTGTTACATGCTCGACTATGGGTTAGGACATGACAATCTAAGCAAAGAGTGGAAATTTAAGAAGAATAAAGAGCGCCATAAGAAGGCTAAGGAAAACAAAGACGAAGACTGATAGCAAATCAAATATTTCTTTTGTGAGGGGCTACACTTACTAAGAGAGTGCCTAGAAAAGAGTAAGCTCACTACCTTAGTAGAAGAAAAACAACAAGCAAAATGAGCAATGTAAAGAAAGAAAGATGAGATTTTTGCAAATCTTGGATGCCATCAAGGTCAAGTTAGAGCTAAGCTTGAAAGAAAGGTATATTTCATGCTTGGAGATAAGTTAAGATGCCAAGTAGTAAAAGCCTTGATCGATACCGACACTTCCAACAACTTTCTAGAGGTGAAATAATTGAGAGATTGGGCATCCCTTATATATATATACATATATAACTAGGGTAGCATAGGGTCGTGAACTTTGAGATGTGATCTATCTTTGGGTTAGCTCAAGGTGTAGAAGTATGTCTTCGGGAATAGAGGGGTTGAATTAACTTCTTGGTTGTTCCAATGGATGACTGCTCAATCATGCTTGGCATGAGCTTCATGACAGCCTGAATGTTGTGCTGATCCCCTTTGCTAATGCAATGAGCTTGCTTAAACCCTCTCATGAAGATAAGAAAGGCCCAAAAATGAGGGAGTCCCAACAGGGCTCCAATTACTATCACTACCTCACATGAGCATGAAAATAGTGGAGATACTTGAGCATCAAGCCTACCGAGATACACTGAGTATTTTGTGCGATGGAAGGGACAATCAGACAATGAGGCATCTTGGAAGCATGAGCTCACGCTATGGAATAATAAGGGAAATATGAAGGCCTACAAGGAGCACTCGATGAGGGTATCACGCCAAGATAAGTGGGCGAGGATGGCACATCCCGCCAATCCTTCATGCTCGAGGAGGGTGATACTTAGGATTATACCCTCAAATGCCAACGAAGATATTTGTATTACACATTCTTATTATTATTAGTAGGCATTTATCTTTGATGTTTAAATAAATCTTGTGATGTCATTTTTAACTAGTTTGAACATCATAGTCCATATGTATTAAGTTAAATTTTCTACTCTTTATGGGGTAAAAAAGGAGGGCACAGAAGGGTTTGGTACTTATACACTTAAATAGTTTGCAAATCGGAGAATCTTTAATAGGCCGTTAAAGGTTCATAAGTATTTGTATGACATATACTTTGACAAAGAGTGCTAGTTGAACACTATTACATAGTTAGAGTATATGTCATAAATACATCACTAGGATTGGTGTATTCGAACATGACTCGTAACAATCAAATAACATGTGTTTTACTCTTTCAAAGTCAATAATTGAAATTATTAGTCATGATCATATGAGTAGATCTTACACCTAAGGTATCATGATCATAATGTGCTTGTGACGTCTAGTCTATTACTAGAGTCGTTAGGCTCAGTTTACCTTTTGGTAGGGCCAATCTCAAAGTGCAGCTGTGTTGGGCAAGTAGCAGTTGTGAGTGATCACCAAGAAGGAATTTGTTCTATTAGAAGTAAATGTTAGTAACCTATGTGATTATAAGCCTGTGAGATTAGAAGACATTGGCCAAGGCAGTCAAACTAATCGTATGAGACACGAACGATAGTTTAGTAATATTACTCTACTATGATTATTTGTATAGATTCGAATTTGGTGAGTTTGACAATTACCATGGCTCTCACTTGGTTGAGATACAAGAATGAAAGGTTTATACACATATCATAATCATAATCGGAAAGGTTCATAATGATCTACTCATTCATGTTCAATTGGACTACGACATGGGGCCATAGGCTGGCTAGGTGTCACCCACATTCTTTGGTATTCTCCCATTGCCAATCAAAACAAACCTAGGGAGTCACGCTTAAAGGGATTAAGAATCAATCTCGTTTTTAGTGTAGGGGTAAAATTATCAATTTATAATTTCACTTCATGGGATGAGTGAAATTGTAAATGGGTATAGGGTTTTTGTCTTAAGTTTAAATTTTGATTAAAATTTGATGGGGTCGAATAATTAATCAAAATTATAAGAATTTTAAGACAAGTGATTGTAGTCACATTAGGACTTACTAGTGTTATACCCATGCTATGCACGGGAGACAATGGTAATGAATGATAATAATAATAATTTTTGAGAGGTAATTGAACATTATTAATTAAGTAATAAACTACTAGATAAATAATATTTCATTAAAGATTGCCACTCAAATTGTTTTTAAAAACATGTATCTAATCCAAACTTTGGAAAGCTTTTTTGAAGACAACATTTGTAGTTGAATTGGTTGGCTCTCCATCTTTACCACATATTACTATCTTCAATCCTTTACTATTCATAACTCTAGAGACTACAATATAAAGTTGCCCATGACAGAAAACTGGTTTCTTTAAATAGAGCCCAATATGCTAAAGAGATTGACCTTGACTCTTGTTAATAGTCATAGCATATGATACAACTTCGAGTTAAAATCATTAGTCGAATGAAAACTTTATGCCCTTGAACAATGGTTGCATGACCATCATTTGGACCCCCAATTGTTCCATCTCCAATACTTGATATCTAATATGAAAAAAATTTGTAATTCAGTAGAGTCAACATCTGAGTTAAGATTTTGAAGCCTCACGTTTTTTTGTCAATTTCAAAACCTTACAATATCTCCATAAATATGAAGAGTTGATAGTTGCAAGCACAATATCTTACCTACTTCCTCTTGGAATGACATGCAAAATCTGTCTAAAATCTCCTCCAAACATAATAATTTTACCTCCAAAAAGTTGTTCCAAACTCAACGGATTGCGAAATCTTAAAATATCTCTCATTGTCTTGTCCAAAGCTTCAAAACAATATCTGCTTATCATAGGTGCCTCATCCTAAATGATAAGTTTAGTTTTAACAATTAACTCAGCGAGTGGCTTCCTTGTTTAATATTATGAATTGAATCTTCATTTGAAATAGGAAATCTAGAATGAGCTATTCTACCTCCTGGTTAAAGAAGAGATGCTATACCACTTGATGCTATAGTTAATACAATATCTCCTTTTGATCTTAATGATGCTGATAAAGTTTTCCACATAAAGGTTTTTTCTATACTTCCATATCCATAAACCTTTTTTTGCTTAGTTGTCAAATTTGATGCAACTATATTGTGGTCTTTAGCCAAAGTAATCCTATCATATTGTAGCTCATCCTGTATAAGCCTATTTTGGTAAATAGAAACATTGGTAATTTTAGGAAAAACAATTGTTGAAAAATCACGAAGACTTTTTCCACTACTCCGTAAGACCTTTTCAATCTCTAGAAGAGTCTAATTTATTTATCTCTTTATCATTTAGTTGCAAATCTACAAAATGGAGGAAAATAAATATATAATCATAATTATCATTATTATTAATTAAGAAACATATTTAACAATATAATACCTTTGTGATGTAACATGTTGTGTTGCCTATAAAGTATATCATTTGATAAATATCGCCAACTTTCTTTCCAAACAAATTCAGGTCTTGACAAAGAATTTGATGATAATAAATTTCAAATAGATTTCTCAAATAGTATGCCGATCCCCAATGACTTGCTTCAGCTATTCCATCAACATATTATTTATCATCATCTAACAAACCAAGAGCATAGCAAGCATCCATAAATGAATTATATTGAACATCATTTATAGTCATTATTTCTACATAACTTCTTGGAACTCTAATTATGTTAAGAAAAATTCTCAAATAATAACTTTCACCTCTTCCCAGAGGGACAAAAAATATTCTTCCAACAAAAAATCTATGCTTCCTTAGCTGCCACTCTCTTTGTGATTGCTTCCATACAAATCTAGTAAGAGATTCGGCATAAGTTAACTCCCTTGCTTCAATATATTTTTTATTAGCTTCCATCCACGCTAAAAACATTGACTTGTTTACAGTAGGTTGATTCATGATAACATCAATTGGATCAGTATATAAAAATATGATATTTTGCTCATTGAGAAGATGAAAACTTAATCATTTAAGTGGAGGGTCTCTGTAGTGAATACCAAAACTAAAAAGCCTCCAAGTTGCCTCACATGGTGAGATATATCTACAATCATAATACATATTTATCTCATCCACATGTTTTTGTGTATTATCATCATTAACATTTTGATAAAAAGTCACAATGACGAGATCATGTCTGATAGTTCCGGTGGGTTAGTGTGTTTAAGGGAGTCACTCAATCTCACAAGAATATAAAGCACACATACACTCAAGTAAAAGAAAGAAGACACAGGTTGGTTACCCAGTTCGGTACAACCTTGTCTACATCTGGGGGGACAAGCCCGGAGAAATAATCCACTAAAAAAGGTGATAGAACAAAGAGTACAACACACCCTTACTCTTTCAAGACAAAGAATACCCTCTTAAGATTGTCCAATACCCACTCTCCTCAACCCTCACCCAAGGGTCTCTCACTTCTTGCTCATCTTAAATCTTGAAGCAGAAAATCTTATATAGATGCACCTACGTCCATTAGATCCTTCCTCATTTAGAATTCTCAGCAGCTTCCTAACTTTGATATCTTCCAAAGTTAAATGTTGCAACACCCGGTTATAACACTAGCCACCTTATTGAACATGACTGAGTTTTAGCCAGTTACACTCGAACTTGAAACACCTTCAACTCTCCGGGTTCCTTCATTCTGCTTCATGGGATTTGACTCGTCTTGAGCTCCTCCTACCTGCATTTGCTTCCTTTCTCATGTCACTTCAACAGGTCCCCTCTCCTGAGGGATGCGCCTACCAAGGCACACGCAACCATCTCACCAAATATGGTCATCAAAGATCTCCCGATCTTCTTTCCAAACTTAGTCCAAGTTTGGTTTTCCCATGTGATCTTCATTTGAATCATGGAAATATTGTTATTAAACTTGAGCTCATCTCATCCAAGTTTAACTTTTAATATCTTCAAGCATGATCTCCAATCATCCATGCTTGGATCTTCAAATCTTTAATTAAATCTTTAAGTAATCTTCAATCTTCAAAAAATCTTCAATCAAACCTTCATACATGATTTGTCTCCTTGAATAGCTCCGCCCATACTTAGCTCTTAGATCTTCCTTCCAATTGTGTTGCTAAATATGGTCTTGATAATCACATTGGCTTATCCTTGCCTATCTTAGTTTGTGTCTTCAAATAACTTCACACCAAACTAAGTTTGTCCTTGCAATCTTTATGATCTTTTTATTCTTGCCAACAATATAATATTCCTCTCTCTTTAAAATAGATCTTTCCTAAAAGGAGTTTTACCAAAGATATGATTTATCATCTCGGGATCTTACCAAGGATAGATACAATCATACCTAAGATAAAACTTACCCTCTTGAAGAGATCTTTCTAACTTGTACTTTCCAAAATTAGTTAATCATCACATGAACCATTGAGAGGAACTTCTTCTAAACATGGTCTCTTATCATGATCTTCTAACCCTCATATCTTCTCATGTCATGTCACCAAGCTTTGGCCACATCATCATCCTAGTCACTTCTCTTTTTTGCCAAGTCATCATTGCCACATCATCTTCCTTTGCCATGTCACATCTTGGCTTATCACATAATGTCAATCCATGTCGTCCGAGCCTAACAATATCCTTTGTTGATATATTTGAAAAGATACTTAATTGACCTAAATTGGTTGCACCACGCGACATTTATATGAGCACCATACTTCAAAAGCAAGTAAGGGTTATGTGGAATTACATATCTATTATCCAAGTCAATCCCATTCTTTTTAATTATCCTTCCATTGTCTCTCCTTCTATAAATTGGATGTCCATCTTTATCGACAGTGGTGCACTTTATATGTCTCTTAGAAAATTGTTTTGTACATTTTTGATCCACCATACATGGAGAATTTTTCCTTAAACTACCACATGGGCCTGCATCATCAAATTTTTAACAGTAATATAGTAATTTGGATCACTTGCTTTATCAATAATTTCAGCTGAAATGATCTTGTCAATATCTTCATTTGTTGGAAACTTATCTTCTTGATATAAAAAGGTAGTATGTGTGCATATGGCAACCCACGCTTTTAGAACTCATCAATATATATTACTACAACAACAAAATTTGAGATTAGATTTATAATAGCCAATGTATTATTTAAAGAATTTCATTTATACAATATTATCATTAGATATAAATAATATTACCTTCTTTGACTCTTTCCAAATATCTCGTTTTGTCTGAGATCATTCAAATGATATGACTTAACCTTGAATATTCTACAAAGTATGTATGGCCTATCCTTAGGTTTTAAACCTCAACTTTCTACAAAACACACAACCTCTGGCCATTTTGGATTACATGTAAATGTAATGAAAAGGTTAGGGTATCCAGCCCACTTACATATCGCTTGCATCTTGACAATTTTTGATCATATACTGGGCCCCACCTGTGAATGAAGAAGACAAAATCACAAGTTTTCTTGTGAAGAAGAGTTTGTTTCTCCTCTTAAGATTTCTTCTGTCAGACCCCTATACATCTCAAACCTTAAATCCTTTTGATGAGTACGTATATATGAAAATGCGAGGATTCAACCATTGTATAGTCATCAACTAAAAATTTCTAGAATAATTTTCTTAAGAATAAGATATTTGGTAACTCATGTTCTCTTTCTTGTAATCTGTAGGCAAAGAACTCTCTCATGCTTATATTTTTCCTTTGAGCAACATAAGTTATGTTTGATTCTTTAAAGGGGATATGCTCTTGATAGCCATTTTGCCTATATGGAAAAAGTAAAGGGTATTGGAGTCCCAAATTATGAAGCATTTAATTCATTAATTCATTGCAAATCTCCATTTTGAGTTTTAACTATAATGTCTCTATTAGCAGCAGATGTTTCAAAGCCACTAACAATTAATGATGTAACTTCAGATACAGTTGGTAAATTGTACCTCATTTCATTTTGTTCTCTCCTTCCAATAAGTCTAAGCTTTATATTTGGGGAGACATTTTGGCGAATTGTGTCTCTTACCATTCTAAATGACTTTACTAAAACATTGTACTCATCTAGCATCATCTTCAAGTCAGCAACAATCTCAACATAGAGCTTGTTAATACCAGAATTTGCACCTTTACATATAAAAATATATAATATTGTTAGCATAAGTAGTTAGATTCATGAGTATATACATTTTAAAAAATCCAATGAATAATATTTACCTGTAATTTGTATTCTATTTGATACTTCATTATCAATGCCATAAATATATAATTAAGCAAACTTTGGTGGAGAGCCTTCTGGTGGTAATAAACTTCCGATCCTGCAATAATTTTGACCATGTAGCTTGAACACAGGTGTCCCTTTCCCTTGAATTGCACTTGAATCAATCTTATCCCCCATAGATGTAAAAGAAAACATCATGTTGTATGATCGAATATTTTCAAGAAAGTGTCTGGTTTTATCATTTGTACTGTATAATAAATCATTAAGAACCTTGGGAGGGTTTTGCATAACTGGAAGCTATACTTTCCCTTACATACAACATAAAGAGAATTTTGGTTTTGATGCATTGTAATACTTTCCAACCCTGTCATCATACTAGAATAAAGCACCACAAAATTCACATTTACAATAACAATCTCCAATATCCCAATAGTATGCACAAAAATTATAAAGGTCAAATACTATTAAAATTTCACTTTATAAAATAATCATCAATATTTCCAAAAACATATCTTTCACTAAAAAGGTCATTGCATTCTAAATCTTCTCCTATAAAGAAAAAGTAAAACAATTAGTCAATATGAAAATCATAAAAGCACTTATGTTTATGACAACTTGTATTTTAAATAATGATAATTGTACCATCATAATCGTGATCATCACATCCCACAATATCCGATTATGAGAAATTTTGATTATCTATAGCATTACAAAGGAATGAAAAGGCTTGATTAAAAAAATACAAAATTTATCAACTAATAAATTATTTTTTAAATTTTTTTATTTTTTGAAATTATAACTCATCGAAAGTAATTGATTGCATATTAATCTTTGGCAAATCTGCAACTATAAACATTTTTTAAACAATTACTATGGGTCTAACTTAAATAATTAATAAATAACAATAGTGATGATACAATAAAAATGAACTCACCATTGTTGTAAATGATATTATTTCCTAGTAACTATTCAATAACATGTGCATGAGATGAAGCATTTAAAGTTGGATTAAAAACCTTCAACAATCATTCATTATTTATTCTATGCTTCCCAGAAAAGTAGTGTATCATTGAACCATGCAAGTTTACAACTTTTTTAATTAAAGTTTTGTACTGCACATTATTTATAATTGGTTCTCTTTAATAAATCATAATTAATTTAGGATTAAACTTTAAATATCTTTATGGTTTTGTAATATAGTCCCTTCAATAATTCATAATTAATATAGTACTAAATTTCAAATACTTTTATGGTTTAGCAATGTAGTTCTTCTAATAATTTGTAATTAATTTATAACTAAATTACAAATATTGTCATGATTTTACAATACTGCCGCTCTTATAATCTACAATTAATTAAAGTTCATACTTAGGTATTTTATATCAAAATTTATTAAGATGTTGATGATTTCTAGAATTGTTATTAAAAATTTAAAGGTGTTGCATTATGAAGCAATATTCCTAACCAAAAGATATCAATCTATGATGCTTGTATAATGCTTTTCATTCACTAAATTTTATTTATACAATAAAAACAATTGAAAAAAAAAAGTAACTTTGTAATGTATAATACTTTTAAATATATCTTATTTATACAATAAAAAAATAATTAAAAAATAAACTTAACTTGAGATAAACAATCCAATCTTTGATGTTTTGAGAACTAATCATTATTCTTGTTTTTCGTCTTTCACTCTTAGATATATCATCCATGGTAATATTTTAATGCAATATTTTGTTTTTAAAAAATTGAAAGAGATGCAGGATAGAATTTCTCACAAATACATTGCCAAATAATGATTTAAATTATTGTTTATATAAAAGAGTGAAGAATAAAATATTGCATATATATATGATAATATATTAATATAGAATATTTAGATTAAATAAGACAATCAATTAGATTATGAGTATCAAAACACGTGCTCCACCGGTACAATAATGTCTCGTCTAGTTTTGTTTTTATTTATTATTAAAGTTTCTAGTATGTATTTGATTGATATTAGGTGAATCAAAGTTTCATCAAATTTTAAAACTATTAATAATATTTTTGAATTATAAATATTTTTTAAGTTATAATTTGCTTTAAAAGTTTTAGTATGACATTAAAAATAGTTTGTGTTTGATTAGTATTAGATTAGTCAAAGTTTCACCAAAATTTGAAACAATCACCAACTTTTTGAATTATAAATAATTTTTAAATTAAAAATTTACTGTTTAAAGTTTTAGTACCTCATTAAATTAATCTATTTTCATATTTTAAAAGGATGAGATAATTATTTAAATGTTTAAAATTACAAAATCAAACAATTTAATTCATATATTATTGTATATATAATTTTATCAATATTTTAATATTGTTATAATATAATATGATTTAGAGGGAAAACTTTTAATAAGAGCTTGACATATGGCATGAGAATTTCCTACTTTAATATATATATATATATATATTTTCTAATTGAACTTCATATGATAATATTTATCATGTGTTGAAGTTTTATATTTCATAATTGAATTATGTTTATCATGTTTTATAAAGTTTCTATAAATATAACTTCTCTCTAACCCTAGAGAATCAATTAATTCTCTGGTGAGAAAATCCCCAATCTCTTTTCCTCTCTAACCCTAGACATTATTTGGAGAAGTAGAGGAGAATGTTTCTCAATTACGGCATGTGATCTAAAGGCGTGGGACTTTCGTTCTACACTAAAAGAACTACAACAATCCGAGGACAAATTCGGTACATTAAAGGAAAGGTTTTGGAACATCTAGAGGTAATTTTCTAGATCTTTCAATTAAATTAGGGTGTTCATTAAAACAATTAGATCATATTGCAAATTTATTCTTGCTTCCGCATGCCTTTGATAATGTTATTTAATTTTTCAATATTTTCCAACAATACCGACCTTTACTCGAATATATAATTGTTGAGAAGGTTGGAATAAGTCGGAAAATTAGTTGGGGGAGTTGGGGAAGTTAGTTAGGGAAGTTGAAGTTGGTTGAGGACTTGGTGGGGAGCCAATGTATGACATTTGATTGAGTTGATAATTGTCATCCATTCATTAGGTGGAGGGTTACAAAAACCTTTACAATCAGTTTGGATGCAAGGATTGATCCCTAAGGATTAGAGATCAATCCTTGTGGCATGTGCATTCCCATGTTTGGGCATGCACCAAAGGGCATGGGAAGGGATTGAGCATCCACCTCATTTTGGGGGGATTGATCATACCTAGATAAGCTAATAACGTTTTTACTCCTTACAAATTAAAAAATGACATGCTATATATATATATATATATCAATTCCCTCTCTCTCATCTGACCTTGCTTCTTTATTGAATAACCCTGTTGCCCCATTAATCATCGCCACCTACTGTTGTCGCTATCACCACTTGTCATTACACTGCCACCACCGCTGCCACCGTCACCACTGTCGAGGATCAAGCTAGTCTTCCTGGTTAGTTGAGATTTGCATCTCTTGTAGTGCTTGGACATGGATCTTCTTCATGTTCTGCAGCTCTTTCTAATATTTTAATAATCAAATTGATCAATTGTAGGGTTTCACCCTTCAATCTCCTTTCACCTCCCTCTTCTCATCTCTTTGGAACACCACCCATCCCCAAGGTATTGGTTCTTTTCCCCTTGGTTTTTTGATTCTGCTAATTTTTTTTTAAAGAATTTAGTGAAAGAATGGAATTCTTGGAGGTCTAATTGATGTTAACTTAGCTTCGTATATTTGTAACCGCTAGACTTGTATCCCTGTGTTTCTTGATTCTGTTCATATATCTGCAACTCTTTCTAAAAGTATTTGCTTTTGGGAATATTTTTTTGTTTTATTAGTATGGTTGTTTTATTTATATCAACCTTGTTATTCTCATTGTTTATGCAATTAGTTTGATTGTTTTCTTGGTTATTTGCTTTAGGGGGATGGGTTGGATAAGGTTTTAATTTATAATTTTTTTCTTGGATTATATTCTTATATTATATTAAGTTATTAACTAACTCCTCTTAGAAATATTATTGCTTTATTGTAGATTAGCTAGTGACTTGATTGTTTCTTGATATGTATCTCTTGATTTTGATCCTGCCTTAAATCTCATTTGATTTTTTATGGTATAATACCCTAATTGGTCCCTCTACTTTTCTCTCTCTTCTCTTTTGGTCTCTCTACTCAGAAATATTCCTGACTAGTCCCTCTACTTTTGAAAATGTGCCCACTTAGTTAGAAATGCTCCCAACTAGTCTCTCTACTTTTAAAAATGGCCCAACTAGAGGGACTAAATCGGCTCATTTTTTAAAAGTAGAGGGACTAATTGGGAGCATTTATAACTAAGTGGGCATATTTTCAAAAGTAAAGGGACTAGTCGGGAGCATTTCTGAGTAGAGTGACCAAAAGGGAAAGAGAGAGAAAAGTACAGGGACTATTTTGGTGATTATACCGATTTTTATCTATCATGGATTGATTGTCACTAAACTTGGTTTACGATACCTAATTTGGGGAAAATTTTGGCATGAGAGTGGTTGATATCATCCCATTTCTTGGACTGAGGAACCTAATGATATCCATCATGATTTTGTTTTTCATGTTATAATCTAAAAACTTTTATTGCCTGGATAACCACAACATGGAAATATGACTTGTACATGTTACTCCTTTATGATTTTGTTGATAGCATAAACATACATGTAATAGGATTGCTTGCACTTACTTTTTTTCTCCAAGTAAAGCTTGTTGACTTGCTCATAAATCAATAGTCAAGTTTCTTTTTAGTTCTATTTAGACCACTGTGTGATTTTGTTAATAATTAAGGCTGACTCATGTGACTATAAAATACAACTTTTCTTCAGGACTGAGTAAAATTAGCACTTAACAGTTGTTGTGTGACTGGCCCTGGTAAAATATTTGATGGTGCATTGGTGTCAATAATGAATATATAAACTGTTATTTCTAGATGCTTGTGAGTATGATTTATATATGTTTTTGCAATCTCTACGCAATGGATATTTCATTTCAAACCAATGTTTAACTCTGTTAGCTTTTACACATAGTGTTTATGCTTGCCCAATTTAATGCATTGTTAAATTTTATTTTAGAAATGGACAACAATGAAATGGACAGGTTGGAAGAGCTTCAACTATATGTAATGTATATGTGCTACTTTTTTGTAGTGAACGTTATAATCATGGCATGTGCGATAAAGCACCGTACTCTTAGAAATAGAATGATTGGACATGGGATTGACTCAACATCTACTAAGTGATGCAAACAACTTGACTATCTCCAACACGTAATTTATGAAAGTGATGTAAAATGCATTGATAAACTATGCATGGATCGACATAGTTTTCAACGATTATGTCAACTACTAAGTACGACTGGTGGGCTACAAGGCACGAAAAAATGTCATGGTTGAAGAAATGATTGCGATGTTTCTGAACATTCTAGCGCATCATATAAAAAATAGGATAATCAAATTTGATTTCATCATATATGGTGAGACAGTTAGCAGACATTTTCATGTAGTCTTGAAGTTAATCATACTCTGCCATAGTGTCCTATTAAAAAAATTGAACCCATCCTAGAAAATTCAACTGATCTTACTTGGAAGTGGTTTAAGGTATTATTCAAGTCCATTATTTTTTAAATAAATCATAATTATTTTTTTATAGTAAAATTTTATTTTATTTTTTAATATAGAATTACCTTGAAGCATTGGATGGAACTCATATTAGAGTGAATGTGCCAAAAGACGATCGAGCAAGATATCGATCAAGAAAATTTGAAATAACTATTAATGTACTCAGTGTCTGTAGTCAAGATATGCAATTTATATATGTCTTGTCTGGCTGGGAGGGTTCAGCTCATGATGGTCGAGTTCTTAGGGATGTGATAACAAAGCACAACGGATTAAAGGTTCCAAATGATAAATAAATTATAATCACATTGTTCTTTAGATGCTAATAGTTAGTCCTTAAAATTAATTTCTAAAAAGAATTGTTTGTTTGTTAGGATTTTACTATTTGGTGAATACTAGATATGCAAATTACCCTGGATTTCATGTGCCTTTTCGAGGACAATAGTATCATTTGAGTTCTTGGGATGATGGACACCAACCACATACACCTCAAGAGTTCTTTAATATGAAACATACAAGTGCTAGGAATGTAATTGAGAGGACCTTCGGTCATCTCAAAATTCACTGAAAATTCTATCGAGCCTAAGTTTTTATAATATAGCAACCTAGCGACGTATCATTAATGGATGTTGCTTGTTTGCATAACTTTATTAGAAAAGAGATGACTGAAGATCGTGTAGAAAATGAACTTGAACTTCTAAATTCGGAGGAGGATATGCAAGATGATACTAAGAATATTACAGTTGTTGATCCAAAAGATGAGTGGACCCAATTTAGAGTTGACATGGCTATAAATATGTTTAATAGTTGAAGATCAAACTAATTAAGTAATAGTTTGTGAGGCGTATAAGTGTTTCTATATATGTACTTCACTTTTTTATCAAAGTTTATTTTTTGTAACTAAATATTTTAATGTTGGTGTTGAGAACATGTGTTTATCTCAATTTTTTTTTTGGTAGAACCGAATATGTTCTCTCTTTGTAGTCATATTTGAAGGATGATATGTGAAAACGCTTTCCTTATCCTATTATGATGTGCATGTATGTTATTTGATTCTCTTTTATGTATATGTGTTCATCACCTTTTTTTAAATTTTGTATAGGATTTGTAAATTTCCTGGTGTTATGTGAATTCTCAAAAGTATGTTAGGGTAAAATCTCAGGGGAATCATGAAATTTAGGTTCAAGACCACTCTTTGATTTAGATATGCAGATTGGATCGAATAACCAACTCACTAAAGTAGAGTGATCTATGATTATGACAATATATTTGGGTTATCTTTTGAAAGCAAAACAAAAGTTATCGTTGATGGATTAGCTGGTGTTGAATTTAAGAGGGTTTGTCATGATTCTATCTTTTTAGTTTGGCATCAATTTGCATTTCTGCACTAAATAAATTTCAAAGGCATAATGGAGGAAGTTCATTGGGTATTTTATTTTAAAATTTTATTTTTTTTCAGTGATGTATTTATTTTATTTTATCAGCTTCCTATGCATTAAAGAAGGAAAACATCCTATGATAAATAGGATATGTGTGTCAATTTGGACCTTGACTTATCAGTTTTTGTGGTGCATGTAAACATGGGCCATTAGTCCACCAGATTAAAAATAAAATAAAACCTATGTGTGGTTAGTTACTTGTCCACAAAGTATATATTTTGCAGGTAATGTTTTTAGTTTATCTACATCAAAAGTCTATATATGGTCAGACTATTCCTGCAAATCCAAAACCTTTGCTGCACAATTTGACTAGGAAACTTGTGATTGTGAAACTAAAATCCAGAATCGAATACCATGGTTTCCTTTTGATCATTAACAATAGCATTTGTAATGTGTCTAATGTTGTTGTAAATCTTGTGCGAGCTGCTTCTTCTTAGTTTCAACTAATTAATTTTTAGATTTGATATCCTGAATCTTTCTTTATATTTCAGCTTCTCTATTTTTTTACCCTGTGAACACCCATGCACCTCTTAGATGTCTAAATACTAGTTTTCCTTGTATTGTTAGAATTACTTTCATAATTATTTCTTTCTCATTCTTTAGTGAAGCAATTCTTAACATTATTTATGACAATTCATTATTAATTAGTGATATGATTTTTCTCAAACAATGTAACCCTTTTGAAATGGCTATTTTTCCATGTTTCCTGAGCATGCATCTACATATTCCTTGAATTGTGGTCTTTTCAAAAACTTTTCTGTCTTGATTTAAAATTGACTGATGGTTTTTTTATTTATTTAGTATGGATTCATATTCACCAGTAGGATGCAGAGTACAAAGCAAAACACTATTGGACAACAGATACGACACTTATTGATGCTTTAGTAGAGCTATCAACAAATCCAATGTGACGGGCGGAGAATAGATTCTCATTGGCTGCCTCGTTCAATTAGAAAAAATGATAAAAGAAAAACTTTCCACAAAGCATGATAAAAGCTTCACCTAATATCGAGTCTCGGGTGAAGCTGTTAAGGAAATAGACTACTGTAATAAGTGATATCTTACAAATTAGTGGATTTGTTTGGAACTATGAAAGTAGCACTATTGAGTGTGAGAAAAGCGCATATGATGAATATGTTAAAGTACGTATCACTACATTTTGTGGTTACTTGATAATTTAATGGATATATTTAACTTATATCACTCCTTTTCTTATTTGATGCAATGTAGAACCATAAAGAAGCAGCTGGTCTTTATGGGACATGTTTTTCATTTTTTAATGATCTTACTCCAGTGTTCACAGGAGATAGAGCACAAGGAACTGCACAGGGTGACATTGGAGATGATATAGAACAATATGCACAGGGAAACATTAGTTTGGATGAGGACATGGTTTCTCTTAGTTACTAATTGATGAGTTTTCCATGCCTATGCAAGAACCTGCATCACATAAATCACCTGTGGCTTCAGAAGGTACTAGTACTGCCAAATCCTACCAAGAACGAAAAAGTATTGGTCGGGACCCTTCCATGGACACACTGAATGAAAATTTCCACAACTTTGGTGAAACAGTTGGACCGGAATTTAGGTCAATGGCCGAAGCAGCTGCTAAAAAGGATGCTAATCGTGAAGAGCATGAAGAAAAGAGGAAATTGCTACCTCAGATACTTCCATTGGTTGAAGGTCTCTATATTCATGAAGTGATATTTATCTTGCAGGTTTTGCCATAAACATGAAGATGAACTCAAAACTTTTATTGAGTTACCAGGCATCATGAAACTACCATTTTGTCATGTACTTCTAGCAAGATTGGGATGTCTACCGCCTAGTGTATGAACTATGCATATTACTAGACTTTCATTTCAAATCAACGTTGAATGCTTTACAAATTATATATAATGGTGTTATGTTCCTTGTTTTAATGCTTGGATATGTAATGGATCCATCATGTTATGCCAAACTCAACATTTTGAACTTTCATGTAATCTGTCAACTTTCATGTGGATTTTATGTTTTTTTTTAATTGGGGCATTCCTATAATGTGTTTTTTTATTGGTGCATAATATCTCAAGTTTGTTAGGAATGTTCTTGTGATTTTTAAAATGAGGAGAGGTCAAGTTGATATTTTTTAAATTTTTGAATAATGTTTTTGATAGAAATTAAAAATCTCATTGTAGTTTATATTTATTTTTGAAATATTAGATTTATTAAAATTTTAGTGATTTAAATTATTAAATTTGGATATTTGTTTATTTTAAATAAAAATAATTAAATTGTATTCGGTTCAATTGAAATGTATAAATTTAAAAAATATTTAAAAAATGAATACATCAATAACTCATTTAAAGATTGTTTATAGAAATTGGAGCCATTTAATAATTATTTCTATTACAATTAAGATATATTATTTAATAAAAATATTCAAAGGTACAAAAATAATTTTATTAAAATTTTCCCATATACCCTCTCCTATTTTTATTTCCATTTTCTCCAACCAAACATTATTTTTGTTCTCATCCCCAATCCTCCTTCCCTATTTCTATCCCCATCCCCTTTCCCATCCCCATATTAACATTCCCTCTAACCAAACGGACCAGAATCCACCCTTGTAAAGGTTAGATTGTTTAGTAAAAGTTCTTGAACTTTTTCTTATTCTTTCCAATTCTTTGATTTCTTGTTTTCTTGTTCAAATTGGTGTTTGCCTACCTTGTTAGAGAAACTAATTTAATCAACAGAGACGACGATCAAGTGTGGCACTGTCCGCATGGACTAAACTAGTCTGTGACATGGCTTATGTGAAGGTTTAAAAATTAATGAAAATTATTATTTTATATAATTTAAATAGATAATTATAATTTTTGGAAGTATTTAAAAATATCCATGCCCTCCTCTAATTTAAATATCCGATGCAGTATCCAAAGTAATTGAAAATATAGAATTCAAAATACTATATTCATTAAGAGTACGAGTAATATTGCTAGCAATAATGCTTGCGGTATGCCAGTTGTTCTAATTAAAAAAATAAAAATAAAAATACGTTTTTGCAAAACCCAATTATTATCTATATGATGAGCGATAACATAGAGATAATTTTAAATTGAGATGTCCAAATATCGGAAGTAAGAGAAATTTTTAAAAAACTATTAGGTAGCGTTTGGTTGGATGTAATTCTAAATGCAGTGGATTTCTAGTTACAATGTAACTGGAAATACTTAGCTTTCAAAATACTGAGTCAGATCAAATCTTGTGTTTGGTTGGATGTAAACTGGAATTCTGTATTATAAGATTTTATGTTTGTTTGGAAGGATTTGTAAATCTGAATTGGAAAACATGTGTATAAGTGTATGGATATATGCTCGCGTATATGCAGTATATACATATATATATATACACATATACATATATGTATATGTATATGTATATATTTGTGTATATATACATATATATTTATATATATACATATATATGTGTATTTATATATGTAAACATACTATATATAGGTATATCTAGGGAATGTATATACATACATGTATGTATATATAAATATATGTATGTATATGTATGTGCATACATATATGTGTATATATGTATATGTGTATGTGTATATGTATAGATTTATGTATATATATATATATATGTATATGTATGTGTAGACATATATGTATATATGTATATGTGTATATATGTATATGTATATGTGTATATACATATATGTGTATATATGTATATGTGTATGTGTATATATATGTGTGTGTATATGTATATGTGTATATGTATATATTTATGTATATATGTATGTATATGTATGTGTATATGTATATGTGTATATATGTATATGTATATGTATAGATTTTTGTATATATATATGTATATATACATATGCATATATACTGGTTTTGAACTCCCGGAATTTGGTTTTACGGTCATTTTGACCGTAAACCAAAATCTCTCAATGATGGGATTTCAAAAGCACATGAAAAGTGAAATACATCAAAACAAACACCGGATTTTAAAAAGATAAGGGATTTGGAGTTATTGAAACAAACACTACCTTAGATAATTTGGAAATTAATTTTTGTTTATAATCATCATAAATAATAAGACAATATTTTCTCATGGTATTTCTTGAAACTGATTTAAAATTAGGATTAAAACCACGAAAAAGCACTTTTATAAAAGCGGGATCTTGGCAAGATTAAAAGGTTGCTCATTTTGAATAATAAATTTTGCAATTTCTGTTCTTGCATTTTTATTATTAAAAACAAGAGTTCCCAAAGTTGATTTAAAAAATTGATTAACTACCGCTTGTCCTTCGATTGTGGTTGAGAAAATTTTGATGAAGAATTTTAAGCTTGGATTTGCAATCTTCACTCTTGAACTTGAAAATTGAGAAGCCAAGATCTTGAATGCTTGAGAATTAGATTGAGAGAAGATAATGTACTTTGGTGTAGGAAAAATTGTTTGCATGTAGGGGTATTTATAGGTTTTTTTAAAAATTTTTTATTTCCTAAAATACCCTCATAAACTAGCCGTTTATAGTTGTTAAGAAGGTTACAATTAACTTTTTAACATAGTAAAAGAAAAGAATAAATTAAAAAAATAATAATGTGATCAAAATAAGCTAGTTACCGTTATGGCCCGTGCTTGGCACAACCTAAAACAGGTCTTGTGTGCTTGGGCTGGCACGGCCCTAGGCCAAACCACGTGCTGGCCCATGTGCATAGGCTAGCACGGGCCGAGTTGGGCCGCGTGCGGCATGGCCTATGGGCTGTTGAATCCCTAGCCTGGTATGATCCAACTCATGTCGGGCCGTGTCATGCTCGGGCCGGTACGGCTCGGTTGACACCACTATCTAAACCCAATTTTTTAAAACTATTATCTAGATTTCATATTTTATTGTTTTATTTTAAAATAGAAAATAAAGAGTAAAAATTGTGTAGCCTAATAATATTTAATAATTTTTATTGTATTAGATATTTTAGAGGTTGGTATACATACAACATTAAACTTTTTTTATGGTTATATGTAGACATTCATAGATAATGAAAAATAAGAAAGAGTGAAAGAGATAGGTGAGATTAGGATTTAGAGTCAATTGGTATCAGGTTCTTTGTATAGAGCGTTTGTTTTGGGGAGGTCCCGGGATCGAACCTCATGCCTTGCGCAAGGTGAGGGTATGTGGGTCGGCGTTGAGCCTTGCTCCCCACACGTTCATATCCCTGGGGTTCTGGTGCTTGTAGCCTTTTTTTTAAAAAAAAAAAAATAGGATTTAGAAAGATCACTCGACAAAAGGCCCGTAAAAGATGTGGACTCTACACATGATTTCAATGTCACGAAAACATTAAAGATGTCCGCATGGTATTTGTTTTGTTTTATAATAAAGGACTTTGAAGTAAATTTAAATATGGCAGGGGCTTAAATGTAATTATAATATAGCTTACTAATCAGTTAAGACTTTCTCAGCATCCAGATCCCGAGCACCGGTTCTCGGTTTTATCATGTCTGGGGTTATCCGATGGCGCAAGCTGCGCGACGTCGCCGGACGGGCAGCATGGGCGGCCGCCGGCGTCCCACCGGCGCGTGGGCTCTCGCAGGTCGTTCCTCTCACTCACGCTCACGTGCTGGTCTCCGTCCCCCATCGGTACCAGCAGGAACGCCGCAGATGGGACGGTGGGAGCTCGGATGAGTACCAAAGGAGGACGATCCGTGCGGAGGTGCACTGCCCTCGATGCTCCAAGTTTATGGATGTGCTGTTCTTGAACCGCCAGCCCACCTCCATAGGGGGCGGTGGAGATCGAGGAGGTTACCAGGCGCTGAACCTCTGCCCGGTTTGCCGCAGCGCTTTCTACTTCAGGCCGCACAAGCTTGTGCCCCTGCAGGGCACCTTTGTGGAGATTGGCAGGGTTCGTAGTCGTGGTGATGAGAGCGGGCAGGACAATCGGATCGGGACCTCGTTTTGGGAGACGTTGAGGCAGTCGTATGATGGGGAGCCCCCGGAGAATTGGCCCCCGATGCCTGGGAATCCGTTGCCGGACGGTGGTGGGCTGGCGGTGCACGCTCCTCCCGGACCGCCTTTTCCACCGGGGATGAACGTGGTTCGAGCGACGGGGCCTGTTGGCGTGGGCGGTGGAGGTGGAGGTGGAGGTGGATTTGGGGAGGAGGGCTGGGGTGGTGCTAATTTGGGGAACAATTTGCCTACGCCTAAGGAGATTTGCAAGGGCCTCGATAAGTTTGTAATTGGGCAAGAGCGAGCTAAAAAGGTGGCATTTTTATGGTTTTCTCTTTCAAGTCTTTAGAAGTTTACTGAATTTCTGACAAAGTAGTGATCTTTTATTATTTCGCAGTCTATTATTGGAATTGAAGTAGATGACAGATAATGGATTGAGTTTTCTATAAAATTCCTACTATTAGTTGTCCTTACTCCTGCATTTGATGGCTATCAAATGTTTTTCCGATCCATCCTGGTCTGTAACCTTTTTAAGGCCTTTGGAAATGTGTGAAACCTATCATTTGTTTCATTTGGTTTTGTCAATACAATTTTCAGGTGCTATCTGTGGCTGTTTACAATCACTACAAGAGAATCTATCATTCTTTGTTACAGAAAGGGTAAGTTTTTTTGCAAATTTGTTCATTACCGCATGTTCTGTTCTGTGAGACCTTTCCCCATTTTAAATTTGACTTTGCATGTGATTTTATATGGATGCCTTTGAATTACTCTAAAATGTATTTTTAAGTAAATACGTTTATTTACTTCTAGGTTTGAACCAGATTCTGAGAAGGGCGAGTCGAAAAACAATGACAGTGAGGTGGAGCTTGAGAAAAGCAATGTTCTGTTGTTGGGTCCAACTGGTTCAGGTAATTTGTTATATTGTAAATTTAAATATCAGAATATAGTTGCTGACTACGTTGTATTTGAGAAAGTTTTTCTTGAATTCTATGAATTTGATGGTCTGACATGAGCAAACTGTGTTATTCTTTGTAAGGACAGGGAAAACTTTACTTGCCAAAACTTTAGCTCGATTTGTTAATGTGCCATTTGTTATTGCGGATGCGACAACGCTAACACAGGTAGGTATTTTTCTCTATGATACCTTCTGTTGTGTGTAGTAAAACTCTTTTTTCTCTAAAATTTAAAAAGGATCCCCAAACCCAACTCTATAGACAGTATCCATTTACAATGTTCAATAGTATATCTTTTCCACATTACTGGCTTTGTAATGACATAAAACATGATCTGGAAAATGCAAGACAGATAACCACTAATAAAAGAATCACAAATCACAAGCACCATGATACATTTATTTGTTTGATGAGTTAGATTGGCAATCGCTGAATCAATAGTGAATTGAAGAGAATCAATATGCTGCAGTGATGATTTCTATCCTATGATTTGGAGAAATTTTGTGCCTTGGGGGTAGTCATTGCCATGTGAATAGTGTTGTATTGACTAATTAGTTATTAAGTAAACCACAGAATCCACCTTTTTGGTCTGTGATCTCTAGTTATTACCCTTTTGGTATTTAGTAGGCTGAATGAAAAGAGAGAAGATGCTGAATGGTTGTTTTGGAGTATATGCAGAACGAAAATCTGTTTTCTAGTTGTCTACTATCTCAACAGAAAGCTTTCCAGTCTTGCTTCTTCTCAATGCATGTCATTGTGAATGTTTTGCTTTTTGTCACTTTATACTGTTAAGAGTTAAAACAGATATTTTCAGGCAGGTTATGTTGGGGAAGATGTTGAATCAATATTGTACAAGTTGCTTTCGGTATGTCGGCAAATTCTATTGAAGTATTCATTCTTCCACCTTTATATTCAATATGTCTTTGATATTTTCTGTAGTAATGCTGCCGTTTTCACAACATTTATTAGGTTGCAGACTTCAATGTACAGGCAGCACAGCAAGGCATGGTGTACATTGATGAAGTTGATAAAATCACAAAGAAGGTCTGCCATCTATTGCTTTGTTTGCTCAGGTGCATTTAAGCATTTGAAATTATCTAATTGACAAAGGCTGAACAAAGTATGTTTTTAATTGTAATCATGTTCCCAGAGCTCTTAACTTGCCAAACATGGATGTAGTTGCTTTTGAGGAAACAATATTTATCCATGTTTTACTGGACAGGCTGAGAACCTAAATATGAGTAGAGACGTATCTGGTGAAGGCGTTCAGCAAGCTCTTTTGAAGATGCTAGAAGGAACTGTGAGTTGTATTCTTTCAGTTTTACCTTTTGTTTTCCTGTGATATCTGTCACAGGAGGTTTCATTTCCTAAAACCGACTTTGAAGTCTAAACCTTTTATGGAAGTGCTAATGTTTATTCCTTATTCAGATAGTTAATGTACCAGAGAAAGGTGCTCGGAAGCATCCTCGGGGTGACAATATTCAGGTATCTGATCATTAAGTTCTCAAATTTTATAGTATTTTTGTGCTATTATATATATAGATAATTAATAAATGGCAGTTTGATTCCTGTCATTTCATTGGTAGATCATTGCCATTGTTTCCTATGCTGTTAAATTCTTGGTGATGGGCTTTCACATCCAACCAAGTGTCTCTATTGTGAGAGCTTGCTACATATTTATTGGGCTGTATTTTATGTTTGTTGACGAATGCTTTTTATGCAATTCTACAAAACCTTGAACACCTACAATATATGCTTTCATTTAGTCCGCATGTGATTCTAGAATACCTGTTTACTTTCTCTCTTATGCCATTTTGGAGTTTTATCAACAATTTGCTTATGTAGGTGGCGATTCCATATTTTCCGAGACCTTATGTAAGGAATTACAAAAGAAATTTTTTCAACAAAGATGTGTTGTAGTATGCACCATACCTCTACTGTGCTGTTTTATGAATTATGCTCATCCCTTATCAGGTTTATGTTTCATTTACTTCTGGGCATTGTGAATAACTTTAATGATTTTGATGAATGCTATTAGATTCTTTTGCTTTGGGCTTTTCACATGTTCTTCGATGAAGAATAAACTCCCATACAACAAAGGAAGGGATTTTTTTTATTCTACTTTTTATTTATTGGTTGGCATTGATTTTCTTGAACGACAGGCCATGAGTTGTATTCTTACTTGTATTTGACGTATATTTTAGAGTTGTTTGGTTTATATTTTAGATGTATGATCTTGTTTGCTCCAACAATTTTATTTATTTATCCAAGTGGTGGTGTGCAGATAGATACAAAAGACATTTTGTTCATCTGTGGTGGTGCTTTTGTGGAATTGGAAAAAACAATTTCAGAGAGGTAATGTTTTGTGAAACAATTTGGCAAATTGGTTTTGGAACCTCTGTTGCTTACCATGGGACTGAAAAGGAGGGTTAATTTGTCTATTTTCACAGACGTCAGGATTCGTCTATTGGTTTTGGAGCTCCAGTACGTGCGAACATGAGAACTGGTGGGTTAACAAATGCTGTAGTAACATCCTCATTATTGGAATCAGTAAGCATCAAGAAACGATCAGGCTCATGCTTGAAAATACTTTATGCTTTTGATATTTTTTACAAAATGCGGTACTCCATCTTGAACTGTTTGTTAACAAAATAAATTTTCTAATTCCCTCTGCAACCAAAAAAATTCTTGACTTGGAATTTTTGCTCTTGGTCTAGGTTGAAAGTGGAGATCTTATAGCATATGGTCTTATTCCTGAATTTATTGGACGCTTTCCGATATTGGTCAGTTTGTCAGCTCTGGATGAGAAACAGCTTGTTCAGGTAATTCTCAAGTTAGTAAATCTTACTAGTTGATTTTCAAAAAAAGATAGTTAGCATTTCAATAATTGGTGTTTGAGATGGTTGTCTGCAATAATTGGAATATTGTAACTTGTTCAGGTCCTATTAGAGCCAAAGAATGCTCTTGGCAAACAATTCAAGAAATTATTTAGCATGAACAATGTGAGTGTCTTTCCTTCATTACCTTGTTAAATAAGGTATACATTATTTTTTCAATTGACTTCACAATGCTTGTCTCACATCAAATTTCAGGTTAAGCTACATTTTACTGATACTGCACTTCGGTTGATCGCAAAGAAAGCAATGGCTAAGAATACTGGTGCAAGAGGTTTGCGAACCATTTTGGAGAGCATACTCACTGAAGCTATGTATGAGGTATAATTCATAAATTTATACTACATTTTGGAGAGCTTGCGAGCTCAGTTTGTCATGTTTATTGTGTCATTCATTTTGGAGATTAACTTGTGGTTGCACTTGATTTCAGATTCCAGATGTAAAAACAGGAGATGAACAGGTAGATGCGGTGGTGGTCGATGAGGAGGCAGTTGGCTCCATTGATAGGCCAGGCCTTGGAGCTAAAATTCTTCGAGGAGATGGTGCATTGGATTGCTACCTCTCCGAAAATAAGCAAAAACCATCACAGGTATGTTTACAGAATTTTGATCCGGTGGTCTCGGACGTGGCTCTTTCTTAGCCATGAGTTTATAAATTTTATTATTTTTTATTATATAATCTAAGGATAGATTGCTAATTACTTCAAAAAAATTTATGCTTTTTACTATAGAAGTTATTAAATAGAGGCAATCCTTGAGTAACTATCATGAAATTGATTCCGTAGGGATCTGCTCTGAGGTTTACATTGTATAATTTGTGCATCAATGGTGCAACCCAAATTTGGAGCTTGAAATACATGATAAATTCTTGCGATGTATATGAAAATTGATGTTGAATTGTTGAAATTGAATGCAGGGTGAAGGATCAGAAGAAGTAGAAGGGGAACCAGAGCTCCCATCTAGAGCAGCAATGAGCATCTAGTTTATATATATATATATATATGTAAATAATTATCTCATCACTGTAAATTTTCTCAGGTTGTCATAATGAATATGTAAAGTACTTGTTAATTCAATTTACTTTCATATTTAACAAAAGTCTGAAGCATTTAAATAGAGATGAGTTCCAACACAACTTAAAATAAAAAGAAAGAAATTAAGAAAAACTCTACATAAATGTTCTAGCTAGTAAAAAGAAGGGGAAAAAAAGAAAAAGCAGAACTAATTGTCCAGCATAATAATGTCTATTGGTCTAGTTTGAAGTAGAGATGAGTTCCAAAGCCATGGAAGTGGTTGGGAGTGCAGGGATAGCTCCTTTCTTTGTTGTAGCTATAGCTCCGCATGCATTTGCAAACTTAAGTACCTCTTTCAACTTCCCCTCGTCCTGCATTAATTAATTGCATTATTATTTATGTTTTGTTTTGTTTTGTTTCTTTTTGTAAAAAAATAAAAAGCTATGAAGTGAATATTATATATATATATATTAATAAATGTACCTGGAAGAGAGAAGCACCATCCTTAGCAACAGAGAACAAGAAAGCTCCAACAAAAGCATCACCAGCTCCAGTTGTATCCACTGTCTTCACTGAGTACCCTCCAACCTTGCCTTTAAAATTCTGAAATAATCCAAAACAAATCAATTTATTTGAATAATTACCTTCTATATTATGTATATATATACATTATAATATATATGAGATATACAAATGATAATTAATTAAGTAGATTATTAATTCATGAACCTTAGTGAAGTATCTGCAACCCTTCTCTCCATCAGTAACAAGAAGCAGCTTAAGACCTTCATACCAGAGTGAAAGAACAACATCCTCATTGTAAGGATCTCCTTGTGTTAAGAAAGCAACCTCATCATCACTCACCTGATCAATTTCAAAACAACAATACCATTAATATAAATATATCAAACAAAAGTGATATATCTATCTATCTATATATTGATCATGATAACAAAAAATATATATATATACTTACTTTAATGAAATCAGCATGTTTCCAAATACTCATGATGCCTTCACGGGCAGCCTGTTCAGAAGGCCACAAAGGAAGCCTCACATTTGGATCATAAGAGAGAAGAGCTCCGGCATCCCTGGCGGCCTTCATCGCCGCCATGTGAGCTGATCGGCACGGCTCTGTGATCAAACTGATAGAACCATAATGGAAGATTTTGGCATTCTTGATCAGGCTCATGTTAAGCTCAGCCTCAGTCAATAGCATATCAGCACTTGGGTTTCTGTAAAACATGAATTCACGTTCACCATCACTGCGCAGTGTCACAAACGCAAGCGCTGTTCTTGCATGCTCATCAAACAATACTCCATCCACGTTCACTGAGTTTTTCTTCAGTATGTCAACGAGCATGTGTCCAAACTCATCATCACCAAACTGAAATCAAGATTCATATATATATATATATATATATATATGATTAATTAAACAAGATATCATAAAAATTTAATTAATTAATATGCATAAAAAAAAGTCGTAGAAGATATTTAAAAGATTCAAAAATAAATAAATAAATAGTTAATGTTATATATATTTATTACCTTGCCAACGAAAGCAGAGTTTCCTCCATGCTTAGTGATGGCAACAGCCACATTGGCCGGAGCTCCTCCGGGAGCTTTGATGAACCCCGGTGACTCTGCCAATGAAACTCCGGCGATGTCCGGCACGAAGTCGATGAGCATCTCACCGAAAGACACAACCATGTTTGATGCCATTGCAAACCAAGAGTTAATTAACTACCAATGGGAGGAAAGAAGAAGAAAAACAAGTGTTTGAGTGAAGAGCAGTGAAGGGGAGGGGGTGTGTATTTATAAGTTAGTTTAATTGGACTTTGATGTTGATTAGGAATGAGATAATTAGTGGATTTGATCTTATCTATTAACAAGTTAGAGAAAAATATTAGTGTTATCTTTGAATTATTATAGGATTAAAGATTGAATCCGGTTAGTATTTGGATCATAGACTTATATTTTGTTTCTAATTTGGAAGGATTTTTTTGTTGGGATAATTTTTTTCCCACTGTTGATGAACTGAATTAATTTTATGATTTATTTACTTTATATGAAAAATATCTTTAAAACCTTGTCCGGAAAACCGTCTATTATGAAATTTATCTTTTTTTTTAGTAATTTATTATATTGACTTTATTATATATATATATATACATCATAAATCATTAATTAAAAAAGAATCTACTTATTTTAGTTAAGATTTCAACTCCAAACATGATCCAAACTCATAAGATTTTGACTATAAAATTAAATTCAAACTTTAAAATACTCACCAAACTTATTCTGATTCCAACTAAACACCAACAAATCTAGATATATATACGTGTACATATATATATATACATTATATTTCAATCAAATTGTAAAAAATGGTTTCTCTACAATGGACAGAGGCATGGATTCAATTAAATTGATCATATTAGCATTAATGCAAAATATAAATAATAAAAAATCAAAATTCCTATAAAGTAAAAGATCATATAAAATCCAGAAGTATAAATGTAGATACAAAAAAACATACCAAATAAGATAACGTTCATGTATATTTTCATAACTCATAATATTAAATTTTTTTTTTAGCTTCCAGAACACACAAAAAGGATTTAAAAAAATCAAAAACTATTTATATTATTATAACAAATAGCATGTCCCTCAATTGGATTTACTAACCCCCAAAAAAAAAAATTTAAAAAATTTAAAAAAAAATTAACAAATGAACAAGCTTGTTTTGTTTGCAAAATTCAGTCAATTTGCACAAAATACAACATCTAAACTTCAATTCACTGAAATAATTAGAAGAAGAGTAAGATCCACAAACATCTGTGTAAATTTCCAATTTCACATATATAACAACTATGAAGTAATATAAAACAAATGTGCAAAACAATCAAGCAATACGTACAACCAGTTTGATCTCATCACATCATTTCATCTTTCAATGGATCATGAATATGATAAAAAATTGATCATTTCCACCAAGATTTAACCATTAAATTTCCATAGTATGTTCTTGGTGAAGACAATTTAGATTCCATCTTCATCGTATGTTGTCCATCTTTCAATTACTACCTTAAATTGGTCATCCCTCTTCCTCACCTACAATGCAAGAGATTATGCAAGTCTTTTGTAATAATGTTTTCATATTTAGCAAATTTCAACAACCAAAATTATGTTGTTTATGTACATTGAGCTTATGGAACAAAAATCATTACCTCAACCAATGGCTTTTTTCCATGCAGCAACATGTCTACACTTCTTTCTGTCTGCACAAACAAAAAATTGCATTTCAATTTTCAAAGATTGGACAAAGTGGAGCAGCTCAAAAAATAATACCATAAGAAACTCTAATGTTGAATTGCAGAACAAGTTTCTTTTTTTTGGCATGAAAATGATATGACAACTTACACGATGAGTGACCCAATAATTTCGTTCTCTCATTTCGATAAGGAAAGGAAATGTTGGAGGGGCCTTCCTCTCAAGAATGCTTTTCTGACTGCGTCTAGCTCGAGCTTCTTCGTCCCCAAGAGTAACTGTTTCTATTCCTCCAACCTTAAATTGAACCGAAAGAGAAATTAGATAAAGACAACTATATGCTCTCCTATATGTCAAGGAGCAAGTGCGAAAAATTGTCGGACAATGGCCATGACTAGACTAGATTAAGCAAATGACTACATATCATGAGTTAGAAGATGGATCAAGATGACCCCAGGCTAATTAATCAACTGATGATTCCAAGCATCATATGCAGGGATTTTAGCAGTGTTCATCCTAATGCTTAAGCCACCAGCTGAAAAGCCTGTTGAATCTTCAGAATGTTTCATATGTCAGCTCAGCTACAAGTCCAACAAGAGGCATATGTACAAATGTAAAGGCAAAGAATTATTGAAAACTGCAACAGAGCAACTTAAAAAAGAATAGGTGCATAACAATTTCAAGTTATTGGAAAGAATACCAGATCAGAGAGTGTGGGGTTCTTTATGATGTTTCCCATTCTTTCTCCATGGGCTGTGCCAATAAGCATAACTCCTCTCTCTGCAATCGAGCGACAAGCAAGCGCCTCTGCTTCTGTTCCAATTTCATCCACAATGACCACCTCAGGCATATGGTTCTCGACGGCTTCAATCATGACTCTGTGCTGCATGGACGGTTGAGGCACTTGCATTCTCCTAGCACCACCAATTGCGGCATGGGGAACGTCCCCATCCCCTCCAATCTCATTGCTTGTGTCCACAATCACCTATGCTAATCATCAAGCACTGATGAACAAGGCAAGGTATCATCAAGAATTGACACCATAAACAAGCACAGCAACTTCAAGCATACCACTCGCCGGTGAAGTTCGTCAGCCAAGACACGGGCAATCTCACGCATTACAGTGGTTTTTCCAACTCCAGGTCTGAAAAAATAACAAATAAGTGACACACATATCAAACCCACATGACATGCAATATGATTGCTAGAATGACTTAAAGTCTAGAGCAGAGCTAATCGGCACCTAACATATATAACTAGTAATAACTTCTAACTTCTGATCTATCTTCATCCCCATAGTTCAGTCCACACTGAGCTTGAGCTTGAGAGTAAGACTGATGTACCTTCCTAGAAATAAGATGCTCTCTTTGTATTGTAAAAGGTCGCGGACCATTTCAACATGACCAGTAACTGCTCTACCAACTCGACATGTTAACCCAACAATTAGACCTTTCCTACTCCTTATCGCAGAGATTCTATGTAGAGTACCCTCGATGCCTGCTCGGTTGTCTCCTCCAAATTCGCCAACAGCTTTCTGTGCTTGTTCTAACTCCCTCAATGATATCTGAAAGATTTGTGAAAGGGAATATTTCACAATAATTACTATTCTCTAAAAATATACTCATTCAACAAAAACAATTACCAGATGGCATGCAATCCAACACGTCAGGTCAGGTCAAGTCTATGAAAATGAGAAGTTCAATAAAATTGCAAGGGATCACTAGATGCTGCAAACCTTGTAACAATAATAACAACATGCAGAAGTGCATGTGTCAATTAAAGCAAATACTGGTTAGAAAATTCACCTCAGTATTCCTCAGATACTGACCACCAGATTCACCAAGGAAGCGTGCTTCAGGAAGACGACCCAAGTCCAGTACCACCTGTCCATGAAATAAACAATTAATAAGTATGACATTGATAAAGTAGGCTGCATCTATTCATTTCCATGCTTTATGATCACAAACTCACAAATATTAGAATATGTTATAGCAGTCACCTCTAAGAGTTGATCTTTTCTAGGTTCATTTCGTAGGTTTTCTTGCAAATCCCTCGGGTAAAAATCTGCAAAACATGAATCCTAATCATTAATTTCACGAGCCATAGAAAGGAAAAGAATAGAAGAAGAGAAAAATAAGTAAATAAATAAATAAATGCCACCGGGTTTACTTAAAACAAAACAAAAGCAGAAAGAAGAATAATATTTCGTTGCTTTATTCTTCCACTACACAACTCATTATCCACTCCTCAGTGAGATTAACTTACCATGTCACTAACTACAATGACAGGCCATAGAATTCAAGTTCCCTTGAAGTGTGTGGATTGCCAACAAGGCAGCAAGTAGAAGCATCTAACAAAAGATTAAACACCGACAAAATTTTTTAATATATATATATATATATATATGTAGCTACTTATGCTATCTAGATACCAACATTCTCCAACCATTGGTGGTGAAACAAAATCATTTGATCTGAACATAATTTACTCAACCACCTTTCAACAATCCTTTTCATCACCACATTGCATATGATAGAATTTAAAACTCAATAGTGAAACTCTACTGAAAATTACCAAACTTCAACCTCAATTTTCCAATTAGAACTAGCAAACAAGAGCATAGCACTCAATTCGAAAGACAAATTAATAAAAAATCAATTTTGATCTGAAGAGAATTTACTCAACACCATTCAAAAACATTTTTTTTCATCACCACATTGCATAGCAAAACTTCACCCTCATGTTCCAATTAGACCCAGCCAACAAAATCATAGCACTCAATTAGAAACAAGTCATTAAACAAAAACCAATTTTGACAGCTTAAAACAATTTAAAAAAAACAAAAAAATCAAACTGGAAATCCATCACTGACCTCCAGAAGCGCATGAATGTCATCTTCCACAACAACGAATCCATCTTCCGTCGCAGCCTTAACCAAGGAGAAGCAAAGAAGCCGATTTGAAGCTGCTCTCGAATGAAGGGCATTGAATCCATGAACCCTAGATCGAAAATGGAAGGATCCCATAGGATTGATCCACACCGCACTCATCTCCCCTCTTCTCTTTGGGGTTCGGACCACCAGAAAGCAACAAGAAACAAAGCGCTCTCTCTCTCTCTTCGTGGATAACGGATATCATTCGTTAGACCCTTAACGGGTCGGATTCTTTCCACTGGATCCGAATCCGAAATTAAAAATTTTTTTTTAATTAAAAAGTTTGCATATATACCCCTATCAAAGTTTATATTATGCATAGAAGAATTTTATAAAGCTGCAATTATATTCTATTCAAAAGAGTATGTTTATTTACGAGAGGGCCGATTCTCTGAAAATGTTCATAGATAATTTATTTTATGAATGTTTCAAAATCTAATAATTAACATTATTTTGTAAACCGTATTTTTTAAACAGTGTTATGAACCAAGTGAGATAAACAAAACAATAGTACAATAAAAAAATTTGGTGAACAATTTTTTTTTACCTCAACCATTTTTTTTTTTTGGGTCAAATCAACGAAGTATATTTATTAAGCTCAAACTTCACGAAAACAAGGTGTAGCCCATCACCAAAGGGTTAGATTTCTCACTAAGGGTTTGTTTGTTACATGGAATTTGGATATCCATGTAACTCCAAATTCTTGGGATTTTAATTTCACGTGTTTGTTTGAAGGTAATTTGTTTTTCAAGGGATTCTTAAATCCCCTAATTTTGCTTTTGTTGAAATCCCTCACATGATGAGCACGTTGAGGGATTCACGATTTCTTTGCCGAAGATAGGCTAAGGTGAGTAAAACTTTCAGATTTTCAGCGTTGGTTGCAATTATTCTCTCCAACACAGATGTAGCAACCCTGACGCCAACGCATCTCCGATACCAACGCATCCCGGATATAGATGCAACCCCGACGCCGATGCAGCTCAGTCCTTACCAATTTCCAGATCTGCTTGTAACCCTTTTCTCCGACACCGACATAGCTACGACGCCAGCACAGCCCAATTTCTAGATCTGGTTGCAACCCCTCTCTCTAACGCTGACGCAACTCTGACATCGATGCAGATCTGACGCCATTATAGCTCCGTCACCATCTTTGCTTCTCCAAAACCAACACTTTGGTTGCAATCCTTCTCTTTGATGCCAACACAATCCCGACACCGACGCAACATAGTCCTTGCCAATTTCCAGGTCTTCCCAAAATATTTGAATGGTTTGTTTTGTTTTATCTCATGCTTTTGATTTGGAATATTTTCTCATTTTTGCCAAGTCAAAACTGGATCTGCATCTCTGCTTCTGATTTTTTTAATGTTATTTTTCATTATTTTGAAAAATTTTTTTCAGTTACCTCACACAATTATTCTGTATTTACTCCACCTAGAGCATCCTAACATCTCATCCATAAACCTCCAATACTGAATTTTGATATGATGTTCGGCACAAACTGAATATCCAACTCTCAAATGAGAGAGTACTGTATTCTTTGTAATGTATCTCACCATCCTCATATCTGATCAATATCTTCTTTTTTAAAAACAATATCGCTTTGAGCTTGCTAGATCCTTTTGATGGTTAATGAAGTTCTCAGTGATAATGATTACTATAGTTTTTTCTTGTGACCATTATGTACTTTTTTTGACTGTTATACATCTGCCATGGTTCTTAGAAATACCTTTTCCTTGCAAAATGCTATGATCTTCATTGTACAATTATTTGTGCAACATAAAATTAGCCATGTATATTGATCGTGACAGCAAGTTATGGGGCTTGGATTTGAGTGGAACACTAATGACATGAGTATAATGCTGCTGGCAAAGTTGGCAAGGCTATTGATTGGGACCGCTTGAATTGTCATCAACAACCTTTATATTAAAGGGGATGTAAGTAGAGATCTTTTCCTTCATTATTCTCTAATTCAAACATCTTGATTATTTGACTGATGTGATGCGGTTGGAAATGGTTTATGTGAAGATAGGAAAAATAGTTTTTATATATCATTAATAAAAGAGTACAAGGGTATATATATAGGAATATTAGAGTTTTGTGGTATGGGCCCAATATGGTCCATTAATCAAATATAAACTATAACATAACTCTAACACTCCCCCTCAAGCTGGAGCATATATATCGAGCATGCCCAGCTTGTTACATAGATTACTAAAGACTTTAACATTTACTCCCTTCAGTACCATATCACGAACATAGTGACAATCAACCTCCACATGCTTGGTACGCTCATGGAACATTGGATTATTTGTAATGAAGATGACGGACTGGTTATCACACAACATCTGTATAGTTATTGTGATAGGGAATCTCAACTCAGATAGAAAAGACTGCACCCAAACCATCTCACAAGCTGTCTATGCCATCGATATGTACTCTACTTCTGCACTCAATCTCGAAATCACATTCTGTTTCTTGCTTCGCCAAGTAACCAAGTTTCCACCGACATACGTATAGATGCCCGATGTAGACTTTCTGTCTCCTCTATCGCCAGCATAACCCGAGTCAGAATAGGCTGCAACGTCCAGGTGACCATGATTCTTGTAGAGAAGACCTTTCGGGAGCTCCTTTAACATATGCTAGAACCCTCAGAGTACCCTGCCAGTGAACTTCTCATGGCTCATGCATAAACTGACTCAGGAGTCCAACTGCATAACATATATCAGGACGAGTAACTATCAGATAAATAAGCTTGTAAATCAGGCATTTGTATCGACCAGGATCTTTGAGAAATGGGGAAGATGTCTCCCAGAAGGATGGTGACTGCTCAATAGGTGTACTCTATGCTTTACAACCCAATAAACCAGTCTCCTCAAGTAAATACAACACATACTTCCGTTGTAAGAGTGTCATCTTTCCTTTGGCATATGAAAACTCAATACCAAGAAAGTATCTGGGTCGTCCCATGTCTTGTGTAACGAAATACTTCATTAAATGCTCCTTAGTTCTCTAAATGCCCTGACGATCGCTACCTGTCAACAAGATGTCATCGACATATACCGCAAGTACAACACAACTAGATGAAGTGTTCTTATAGAACACAGAGTGATCCACATTACACCTGCGAAAACCATCTGCAACTGCAATTACACTAAATTTTTCAAACCATGCATGAGGACTTTGTTTCAGACCATAGATCGCTTTCTTGAGCTGGTAGACAAGATTCTTCCCCTCAGCAACATACCCCGGAGGTTGCTCTATAAATACTGTCTCAACTAAGTCTCCATAGAGAAAGGCATTATTCACATCAAGTTGACAGAGTGCCCATGATTGATTCATAGCTACCGACAGTAGAATGCGAATGGAATTCAGACGAGCAACTGGTGAAAAGTCTCAGCATAATCGACACCATAAGGCTGAGTAAAACCACGGGCCACCAACTGGGCTTTATAGCGATCAACTGTATCCGCTTTTGTGCTTGAGAGAGAAAACCCATCGGTAAGTGACGACGCTGGCATCAGCAGGGCGAGGCACAAGCTCCCATGCACCACAAGATCTCAAGGCTTCCATTTCCTCATCTATTGTCGTCTGCCATTGTGGAAACAAACGCGCATTCTGGTAGTTCCTGGGAATTGACTCAACAGATAAGGAAAGAGCAAATGGAGCGAAAGGATGGGTGAAGATTATCATAAGAAACAAAAAGTGAGATGGGATGTTTAGTACAAGAACAAATACCTTTGAGAAAGGCAATGGGAAGATCAAAAGATGGATCTGCATGGTCGGGGGAGAGAACCGGAGGAGGCAGAGCTGGCGGTGGTACACGTTGGCAGTGATGATAAACATGTCTAAAACGGCCATTATCTGTATCCATTAGAGGAAGCGTCACACTAGGCATAGGCATAGGTGGAGGGACCGAAACAAGGATGGGGAGAACAATATCAGATGGCATAGTCAACATATCGTGAGAAATTGAGTCAGAAAAAAATTGATTTAGACTCAAAAAATATGACATCCATAGACACATAATACTTCCAACTAGTCGGGTGAAACAACCAGTATCCACGATGGGTGCAGGAATATCCAACAAAGACACATTAAAGCGTACGCGGGTGCAACTTGTCCAAACCAGAGTTAAATCCTAAACAAAACCAACACAACCGAAAACACGAGGGGACAAGTGAAATAACTCGATATCAGGTAGAAGACGACGTAAAGGAACCTCTCCCCTTAGAGGTACAGAAGGCATATGATTAATAAGATAGACTGCAGTTAAGATAGCATCATACCACAAATACATAGGAACATTACGCTCTACCAAGAGAGTGCGCACAACATCCAAGATGTGACGATCCTTTCTTTTAGCAAACCCCATTTTGTTGAAAGATGTGTGGATAGGTGGTTTGATGACTAATCCCAAAGGACGCACACAAAGAATTTATAGCAGAAGATACTAATTCTAAAGCATTATCGGTGTGAAGACATTTGAGAACAGTGGAAAACTGATTTTTTATTTCCAAAATGAATGTTTTAAGGACATCAGCAATAGACCGACGGTCTTTTAACAAATATACCCATGACACTACCTTAGAAGGTCCCCAAACATCACAATGAACTAAAATAATGACTGACTAGACACTAGAGTAGAACGTTTAAAGGTAGCACGATGATGTTTACCCAACTGACACGACTCACATTGAAATGACGTGACCCTAATCCAAGGCAAAGTTTGTTGAAGACGACTAAGAGAAATATGACCCAATCTACAGTGCCATATGAGTGATGACTCGGAGTCAGAAACAGATGCTGCCAAACCATGAGGAATATCATCATGTACCAACATATATACGCTGTCACCACAATTATGCCCCAAACCAATCCTCTTCCCCGTTTGTAGATCCTGAAAAATACAGTGAAAAGGAAAAAAAGTTACACTACAATTCAAATGTTTGGTGATCATAGAAATGGATAGCAAGTTGACAGAAAATTCAGGTACGAAAAGAACATTATTTAGTCTAAGCTGAGAGGAAGCCTGGACAACTCCCTCTCCGGATACTAAGCACGATCGTCCATCAGCAATTGCCACGAACGAAAAACAGACGGAGAAAGATTTTGGAAAAAAGTTTTTGTACCTGTCATGTGAGAGGAGGCCCCAGAGCCAATTATCCAGGAACTGTCCCAAGAAGCGAGAAAGGCATTACCTGAGGAAATAGGAGAAGAGACTGTGGCGTGAGACATTATGCCCTGTAGCTGCTGGAACCATGCAAAGTTAGCCTGAGAGATAGTGACAAACTATTCAACACTGGAAGTGTGTGACGGATCGACCATCTCGGTACTAGCATTGGCCACTGCCGGGAGACCATGCTTATCCCACAGCGATCCTCAGTGTGCCCTGTCCGTCAACAAAAAGTACACACAAACCTATTCCGAGAATCACCACGGCCAGCTCCTCGACCACAATGAGAAGCTAGGAAAGCAGACTGATTAGAGGATATAATAGGTGATGGAGATGTGGATGTAGAAGACAATTGAAGCACGCGAGCATAAACAACAGCAAGATCAGGCATTCTCTCAGAACTCATAATAGAACCCTTCACCTGGTTTTGCACCTCAAGAGGGAGCCTGGAGAGATATGCAATGATTGCAACTTCATTCTGGTAATGACGAAGAATGGCCAGATCAAGAACCAATGGTTAGTAAATATCTAGCTCATCCAACAGGCTACAGATGTAAGTGAAGAACTGAAGGGCTGTACGATCGCCTTGATAAGCTGTAAACAGTTGCTCATACAACTCAAAAACATGAGAGATATTATTTTCATTTCCATATGTCAATCTGCACATCTCCCAAATTGTCTTTGCAGTAGTCAACATCACCACACTTCGGGTAATATCCGGCTCCATACTACCGGTCAACCATGAGCGAACTGCAGCATCTCAGCAAGCCAATCAGCATACTTTGCCTTCTTAGAGTCCGGCGGATCTGCCGTGAGGTACGACAATTTCTTATAAGCCATAAGGAACTGCTCAAAACTCTATGCCCAAAAATTATAGTTCCTCCCATCTAACTTTGGCGAGGTACAATGGAGATTCTTAACTAAAGAATCATGAGACGAAGACATGATGACGAAGAGACAAATCCTTCAGCAACAAGACAAGGGCATCACTGGTGAGGCCTGAGGAACATCACCAGGTGCCCATAGACCAACGAGAACTGTGAGAGATGAGCGGCGGTTGGCGGTAGAGGTGGCGGGGGCTAGGGTTTTGGGTGGCGGCTAGGGTTTAACCCAGTGCTTTGGTACCATGTGAAGATAGGAAAAAAATAGTTTTTATATTTCATTAATAAAAGGGTACAAGGGTATATATAGAGAAATATTAGGGTTTTGTGGTATGGGCCCAATATGGCCCATTAATCAAATATAAACTATAACATAACTCTAACAGTTTAACTTAAAGAGTCTGAGTTAAATTCCTGATATTGTAATTCTTTAGTAACTTTAACATTAATTCTAAAAGTCCACATAAAAGAACATTTATTATATAATGTACTTGATATGAATGCTTTATTTCTACCAAGTTCCAGTCTGCAATTTGGTATGTTCCATTGGCACTAATGCTGCTTGATGTCTTTTAATTCTGGAATGTTAATAGCTTTAAATGAATGATGTGGTTGAACATAAAGATGATTATCGAGGATATTTTCAATATCTCATAATGTACTTGGACTGTACTGAAGCTTAAAACACAGTATTTCTTAATAATTATTCTTTAAATCATTTTTTAGACTTTCCTCTGTGATTTAAGTTAATGGAGATAAATGTTTAAGCAAGTTGTTGATGACAAATTGGTTTGTGCAAATGATGAATGGTGTTGTGAGCACTAATGTTATTTTTTCTGTCAGTGAAACTTTTACAAAAGCTCTTCGCAATGTTGGTGTTCAAGATAAAGTAGTCTTGTGCAAGGGGAAAACTCATATTGATCTCTTTACTCAGATAGATGGTTTTTATATATGGGCTTTATTTATATGAAATATAATCATGATGTCCTGTAATAATGATTAAATAATACCCTACCCTTGATTCTCTTGTCATGATGCATTGATGCCCACTTTGAAATTTATGTTACTCTAATGCGGCATTTGTGATTTGTCATTAACCAGAAATGTGAATAGCTTGATTTGGACAATGTGTTAGATACATGTAAAATGAAATTTCATCATGATTTTGTTTACAATAATCAATACATATAATTGTGAATTTGATAATGTTTTATATATTAATTTAATCTGCACAAACAATCAATTTGAGATTACTCATCCATGCCATTTTTGCTTTATGGATCTCAATTTAAAACAAACAATATCTTGAACTGTATTTTTTCTTTTTTTGTATTTTTACAACTTGTAGATGGATGGACATGATATATAGAGAGGATAACTTTAATGCTACCCGCATTACAATTCTTGCTACAGCTTTTGCAGTCACATTACTTTTGCGTAGTAAACATCATAAAATTTGTAGAGAACCTTCTCGTGCTCGATCGGAGATTAGAGAAAAATATTTATCGAGACTAATTGATGGAAATGACACAGTTAGTATCAACATGGTCCGTAGGAATAAATCAACATTCTTCAATCTTTGCTCGATAATGAGACGAAAAAATCTACTAAGAGACACATTGCACATCATCATCGAAGAGCAAATATTGATATTCCTACACACCATAGGACATAATCAACATAACCGTGTCATCGCACACAACTTCCTCATATCAAATGAAACTGTTAGCAGGTATTTCAATCATATTCTATACACAATCGGTCATTGCATGGTGAATATGTGCTTCCACCTAATACACAAACTCCAGCTTATATAGCATCGAGATCTATACTATATCCTTATTTCAAGGTATTAGATAACTTTTTACTCAAATAGATTTATTATCCTATAACCAGTTCTTAGTATAATTTGTTAATGATAGGATTGTATTGGAGCTTTAGATGGAACCCATATTCATGCTTTCTGTTCCAGCATCTGAAGTTGTAGCATTTTGTGGGCGAAAATTATATCTCACATAAAATATTCTTACTATTGTTGATTTTAACTTACATTTTACATATGTTCTTGCTGGATGGAAAGATTTAGCACATGATGCTCTAGTTTTACGTGATGCACTCACGAAACCAAACAACCTCTTAGTCTCTGAAGGTATCTATTTGTATAGATTATTATCAAATAGTTTAGAATGCAAGAACAACCTAAACATTATAATCTTGTTAATCATTATTATTATCATCAATTTGGCCATTCTATCTTTCATCAGTAATAACATAAACTAGATTTATGTACCCGCGCTAACGTTGCGGGTTAATTATATCTAAAAAGGAGATTGCAAAGATAATATAAATTTTGGAAAAAAAATTGTTAATGTCATTTTTTTTGTAAATCGTTTTCAGTATGAGAAGTATATTTGCAAGATGTGAAAGGTTGAGAAATATATTTCTGGAATATGTTATATTGTTTATTGAATAATGAAAATAATTTCATTTCAATGTTTTGAAGGGAAAAATAATTTTAAGTATTAAGCCTTATACTTGGTTTTTTTACTTCTTTGTTGTAAAAATTTGAAATAAGATACTCGTCTAATATATATATAGACACTTCATCATTCAAGAGAATTTGTTACAACTAATCATCACATAAATATTAATTTAAAAGCAATGTTGTCATTAAAGATGATATTAAAGAGGCCTTTAGGATGGGTTTCTCATTGGTCCTTTGACTAAGAAAGGAGAAATAAAAAAAATGCTTTAAGATGGGCCATCGTATGTAGGTTTTTTTTAATAATTATAGGAACCATGAAGACAAATGGCAGATGGACAAATTGAATATGCAAAAGAGAGATTATAGCAGGAGATATTTAGTTATAGGAACAAAAAAATTTTTCAAGTTCTCATCTTCAACTAAAAAAAAGTGAATAGAAAAGTGGAAAAAAATGTGGAATAACTTCATCCCATGTGTGGTTGTATTATGGATGTGTATCAGGGACAGTGGAGTGTTCATCGTTGTCATCCATGGCTACAGGAGTGTTGAGATCAATCAGAGTGCCTAAAGATGGGATTTCGGGAGATGAATGTGGAGAATATTCCTGTAATAATAATTTAAAATATATAATCAATAATAATTATTGAAAAGAAACATGTTGTAAATAGTATTCAAAATTTTATAATTATTACTTCAAGTTTTTCAATTAATTCCTTTGCATTTGAAGAAGAGATGATGATATGCCGTGCAGCTAGGTCGATGAACCCTTCTTCTAGAACTTTGTCGATGAATGAAAGTAGCGAGTTATAATATCCGTCAACATTTAACAAACCAATCTGGAACAAAGTATAAGTTATGTATCATCTTTTTATAATTTCATGTGTGCATATAAAGCATTGAGATCAAATTACCGGTTTGTTATGTATGCCTAATTGTGCCCAGCTAATGACTTCAAAAAGCTCTTCAAGAGTTCCATAACCTCCTGAATATTAAAACAATATACTTAAATGAGTAATTTTTTTATTTTTTTGCATTTACAGTTGTCTATTGGAAGAAAGTAGATATAATAATCAATTAGAGAATATGTGAATTTTAAGTATAATGAGTGATAAAAGAGTGGTAACAAAATTAAAGTATTTTAAAAATGTTAATTTTTTTCAATGGTAGATCAGTGTTCTATGTTAACTATTAGTAAGTTTTGCAAATGGATATATAATACAAATTTCATAGTAGCTAATTTATGCGTATTTTCAGTGATCCACATGAGGAAAGTATATTTTTTTCATTATATTTCTCATTGAAAGTTTGAATTGCAAGCATTAATATATATTCGATATACAAAAATAAAAAGCAATGAGTTTTCATTATATGTAATATTAAGTGAAAATAAATGCAATTTATATACTAACTCTGGCAAAGCAATCAAAGGCATCAGCATTATTGCCCATCTCTGCTTTCCTATGGTGCATGTCTATAACCGGTTTTACTTCTCCGATAGTTACATCAGTGATCTGAAACTCAAATGGGAAAAATGAAAAATTACATACAAATATAGTATTGTAGAATATGGTTTCACATATGTGGACAAATGCAGGAATATGTTTCTCATTAAAGGGCTAGGGGAAAAATTATACACATCAGAAAGAATGGGAGAAAAATGAAACAATTTATTGTCATACCTCTCTACCAATTAGAGCTTTTGGAATGACACTAAATACACGGATAAAAAATTTCGTTAGTAACTTTAGCAAATTTTCATTCAATAAATGAAGATATATATTTTTTTTGGAAAATGTTTGGGAAAAAGAGATCCATACCCTATAACATTTCTACCACCATCAAATACAGTATGAGAAATCAAACCCATTAGTCCAATGCTTCCTCCTCCATATACCAAATCAATGTTTTTCAATACCTGACAATGGTAACATTTAGTAAAATATTTCATCGGTGTTTAAGAATTTACTTATATTTTACGAAAAAAATTGAAAAGGGGAAAAAGAAGGAGGAGATTTGTAAGATAAATGACAAAATAACTATATAGATAGAAACCAAACCAGTTCTTGGCCAAGATTTATAGCAGCATCTTGGTAACTTTTTTTCTTTCCTGCATACTACCACAAAAAACACAGATTGATTTGAACTTGGATGCTGTGCTTTTCTTTTCTTCCTCCATTTTCTTTTTTAGTTTTTCTTTGGTTGGGTTGAAACACTAACAATTTCAATGGATATCATCCATTATATGTGGAGGATATTGTTTAGTTTTATCGGTAATAAATTAATACCTATGCATTATTAAAGGTCTTAGCTTGTTGTGTTATGTCAATTATTAACATAATTGAAACAATATAAAGTTTTTTAGAAGATAAAAACAAATGATTAATAGCTGAAGATTGACAAACATTATAGTAGTTAATTAAAAAATGCTAAGCTTGATAAAAATGACTATGTATTTTTTATGCTTTAGTATTTTTTTATACTTAAGGCATATACTATGTTTAAGTTGATATAATGATTTAAATTAAGCAAAGATAGACTATTATTATAATTTTCTATTCTTCAAGTTTTAGTTTGATGGGCATTTGTTCTGCTATAGATGAACGCCACATGTCATGCTCTGATTGAGAGAGATTTTTTTTTTTTTACTCCAATCCTAACCACCGCAATCAATGGCTTGATCTCTTACTTTTTTTCCCTCTTTTTTCTTCTTGTTCACCGACAAATTGGTTTCCTAGGCTTAGATGATCTTTCAATCTTCATCTCATCACCCATATATATATTTTTTAAGCTTTTGTTTGATGGACATTTGTTCTGTTCTGGTTGGAAGAGAAATGTGTTGTTATGATTTAAAGAGCTCTTTTTTTTTCAAACCCTAGCCACTGTAATCAACGGCTGGATCTTTCACCTTCTCTCTCTCCTTCCTTTGTCGAATCTCTTTCCTAGGCTATAGGGTTAACTTTTGCTAGTTTGATCTGTATCTTTTGACAGGATTTGTTTTTCCTATTAAAAATAGATTTTAATCATATCTTTTTGTTTATATGTGGACGAAAGCAGTACAATGCCTAACTGAGATAATATTATTATTATAGTATAATATATATTATATAGTTTTAACCCTAGGTGTAGAATCGCTTAGCTTGATTCGTATCAGTTGATAGGATGTTTTCTTTAAATGCGGCATTGATTCTTTCGAGAGGAATTAAGATTCAGGTTTAGATTTTCTTAATTTATTTATTTTTATAAGATGTTTTCTTTTTAATTATAAACCGTTTAAAAAGATGTGGATGACAGAGGTAGGATATATGAGTGAGATAATATTATGATAGTGAAATAATCTGAATTGTGTTTTTTTGAATAATTGTTATGTGATTGTTATTATTGATATTATTAATATTATTATATATGATATATTATTTTTAAAATTTTTCATGATATAATAAATATTTGTACATTTCTGTATATTTTTTTATTATTATCTAAAAAATATTTTGGAGGATTTAATTTGTTAATTGTCTTTACATATGTAAGATTTTGTTAAGATTAGTATTTTATGTATTTTCAATAATTTTATGGGTGAAGGGAATAAATACAAATAACACATAGGTAATGTTAGTGTATATTTATGATATAAATAATTTATTTTATATATATAAATGATTTAATATTATATTATATAATGAATATGGTGGGAAGAACAGGCTATGTTACTTTTGAGACTCTTTGAGAGTAAGAGATTGTGATGGAGCAATTACTGATGGTAGCAATCAAAGAGGAAGGTTTGATACCAATTATCGAGGGAAGTATGGTGGTGATTGTAGGTAGCAGAGGTTGTCACATGAATTACGTTGCTCAGAGATTGTTTGAATAATTGAAAGCTTATCCAACAATGCATGAAGTTAGTGAAGAGTTTGTAGTGAGGATGACACTCATGCGTAACCTTGGAAGGACTGTAAGGGGAGATGATAAGATTTTGGCTGCACCGTTGTTTCCAATGATATTTATTGGGGGAAAATTGGTTGGGGGTTTGGATCGGCTCATAGCCATTCATGTCACTGGCAAGCTTATTCCTATGTTGAAAGAAGCTTGTGCTATTTGGCTCTTAGTGGTTTGTTATATTTTTCCTATTTCATAATTATAATTAACATAATTTATATAATGTATGGTTAGATATTACTATAAGTTGATTATATATTTTATTGTTTTATATTTTCCCTCCTTGATAGATTGTTTGAAAGTTGCATGCATCTAAAGCTAACTAATTATTTTGTAAGGTTGGTATAATGCATAGAGAGAGTATGTATAGTGATAGTATGATGAAGAGATGATAAAGATGAAGATTAAGAAGATGACAGGAGAGAGAGAGAGAGAGAGAGAGAGAGAGAGAGAGAGAGAGAGAGAGTATAATTAATCAATAATGGTGAAAGAATCATTCCATATTGTTTTAATTGTGCTCTCTGCCTATATCATCATTATTTTATCTCTTTTTCTCTCTCTAACACTCTATGTTCTTGTAGTTTTTATTGTTTTGTTATATATATATATATATATATATATATTTCTATTCAAACTTTAGTATATAGTTCATACAAAGATATTCAAACTTGTTATACATATGGTTTAAGTGCTAAAGTTTCAATGGTGTAATCCTTTTTGTATTTCTTTTTTTTTTTCAGAGTGTGTTTTTGTGAAGTATTAATAAAATTATTTATATTGTTATTGCTTGGATTTATGCAGATAACAACTTGGATCAACGCTTCTTAGATGTCTCTATCAAGGACCGTATGCACTTCCTTCTTTTGATGGCATTTCCTATCAAGATGTAGATTTAGTTAATGTTTTTGTTTTAATTTGTTTTCTTTTGCTTTTCTGTGGATGTTTATGGTAAGCGTATTGTTTTTTGTGATTGTAATATCTTTTGTTTGGTCTTTTTAATTGTTTTAGGTTTTTATCTTTTAAGTGTTTTTTTATTATTAGCTTATGTTGTACTTTCTTTATTTAATACATTGGTTGTTTCTCTACTTTTATAATATATATATATATATATTTGTAGCTTTTATTTTTGTTATTTATTTCAATGAATTAGGTAATTTCGATTTTATTAAGATGATTTTTTATAAATGAAAATGAGAGTGTATTTTTAGAAAATAATAAATGTTGTTAAATCAGGAGTTTGTAGTAGTGATATATATATATATAATAATCATATATTATATTTATAACATAATTTATTAAATATTTATATATGTCACCATCATAATAAATACTTTCAACATTTTTTTAGGAATTTATGAGGTTTTAACTATACATATTACAATGTGTATAACAAATTGATAATTTTTAGAACAACCAATAAAAAATTAAAGAAAGAGATAGTTATATTTTAAAAAAAAAAAGATTTAGATTGAAAATATATATAGATAGATAGATAAGTAGATAGTTAGATAAATAGATAGACATATAGAGAGGGAGTATAAGTAGTAAAAGATTATAATAACATATATATTTTTTAAGTAATGTGTTAAATGTTAATAAATCAAATAATGAATTTTTCATATGTTTTGTTAAAGTTTATTATCTTAAAACCTGGGTAGTAATTTGTTAGAAAATAATAAAGTAGCATGTGAAGCAGAGGTAAGATAGAGATTTTTACAATGTGGTAGTTGGGTTTTAAGGTGATCTAATTATGTTTATTTATTTATTTTCTTTTTTAAATTGGTTATATATAGAGAGATGGAGAGAGAAAGGGAGTGAGTGCTTTAGTAACAAATGCTTATCATATATTTTCAAAACATATATTATTCCCATAAACATAAATCTAAAAAATTCATGTATTTAATGTATATATATGAAATTAAGTTAGTATTTGCATGTGTATGAGAATCAATAGACATGCATGCATATATGCATGGAAAAAGGAGATGTATACTTTATGTACGTATGTATATGCATATATCTATATATACCTACAACATGCAGTGTATATAAATCTATGTATACCTACATGCATATATATACATGCATCTATCCATGTATACTACATATAGATGGAGAGAGAGAGATGTATATCACATGCACATATCTATGTATATCTACATCATGCAATATATATATATATATATTAATATGCATATATATTTCAAAATGTAGGGAAAAAGAGAAATATATAGACTAAATAAAGAAACATACTCTAAGACATTGGTAATGGAGCAAAGTAGTCTATTCCTTCGTAGATTGTATGATGACCAGGGAGGTGATTTTAGAGTTATCATCATAGCACTGATATGGAAAAATAAAGACCAAGGCATAGGACCTAGTTGTTCTCTTTGACCATTTCATCATTATTATGATATATTGAGAAACTTCTAAACTTGTTTTAGGGATGGACATTTGTCCATCTTTTATAGGATAATTATTTTTTTCCCAACAATAATCATGCTCTTAACCCTAACACATTACTTTCTCTATTTCATCTTCTTCTCTATTTCATTATTGTCCTTTATTTGAGGAATTGGGGGAGATTAGATGAGGTCTTAATGGAAAGCAACGTATTTTAGGGTAACACTACTTCATAAGGCTTCTTTTTCTATCAAGTTTGACATCGGTTTTGCAATTTTCTTTTGCCTGTAGTGTTGTGGCTTCCAGCGTAGCAAGATTAAGTATCATCAACATCATCTCTAGCAGTACAGTAAGACTCATCATCAATACTATCGTTATCATCATTATCATTATTATTTCTAACGTCATAAGAAAGATTAAGCAGTAATAATTTTGTTGCAATAAGTTTTCTTTTCAGCATATAGGTGTTCATCTTTTGTTATATGTATTTTCTTGTACTTCTTGCATTAGTTTTTTCCTTTGCTTATTTTTTATCTGTTCTGATTATGTGATTATTATGTTTTTGTTTGGCTTAGCATGGCAGATCATTATTGTAGTGATATTTTGGGAAAACTTCCTCGAGATATGGTTGAAGAGATTCTCATATGTATAGTTTCAACATCTTCTAATTCTCTTCATGATCTTAAACTTTTGCGTCGCTGGTAATTTTATTCATTTATATAATAGAAATAAAAATTATTTGTTTAAATAATAACATAATTTTTTTCCTAGTTGCAAGGGTTTTTATCAAGCATCCAAAAGCCGTAGAGTTGGACAGATGATGCGGATAGATAATTTATGGTATCTTAGCATGGAAGAATATATTACTTTTCTTCGGAATTGTGCATCAAGTGGAAATCTAGAAGCTTGTTTGAAACTTGGCATGGTAAAATTTATTATTACAATATTTATTAATGTTAGATAAATTATAGTATTAATATGAGGGACTAATTTTTAAAATTGGTTTGCAGGTAGAAGTTATAAAATTGAAAATGGATTCAGGCATGCAATATTTACATAATGCAGTGTGTAAAGGTTATTTTCCTGCAGGATATGCAGCGGGGATTTTTTTGTATAAAGATCATATAACACGTAATTCTGATATAACAATATTGAATTTAGTTTCTTATGGAAAAATAGGTAATGTTTCAGAAGCAATAGATAGCAAAAGATCTGGTAATCCTATAATCAATAGTTGTCGATATGTTATAGCAGAGTTTTTTAGAGAGATAGTATGGAGTGTAGAAGGCAAATGGATGGAAAAAGAGGTATGGGAGTGTGGTAAAGAGTTTTGTGGTCGAAATGTCAATGATATTATTTGCAATGGATGGTTAGGTGAAAATGGATTAGTGAGAGAGTTTTGCAGTTCAGCTTGTAGATGGAAATATGAATTTAATTTGCTTTCTGAACTTATGTAATATTTATATTGTTTAGTTCTTTTTCTGTTATAGTTTTCTGTATTTGTAATCTTGTATTATAGATGTACTTTTTTTTAATGAATGTTATATGTAATATATTCTTGAAGTAGAAATTTGTTGAAGTTTCTATTAATATAACAAAGGAAAAAATTCAATATATAGATGTGTATATGCTAAGCTAATGTTCTTCAATAAGAGATGGGAATATGCAATAGCAAATGATAGGTGCTGGATAAATCCTTAAGTTTCTATTAATATAACAAAGGAAAAAATCAATATATAGATGTGTATATGTTAAGCTAATATTCTTCATGCAGCGATGGGAATATGCAATAGCAAATGATAGGTGCTGGATAAATCCTTATCTAGAATCAACAGAGGGGAAAAACATAATAGATGAATCCATCTGTGTAAAATATAATATATTATACTACTATCATATGGTTGATGAATATGTTTTTATGGTATAAATGCATTTTATATTTTTTTAATAGACATTATAGTATACAATCATTAATTGTTACATTATTGTGCTTATATTTTTCCTATCTGAATTTCTTTATTGATTAAATTACATATATTCATTGAGTATATATGAAAGGATATGATAGTTAATAACCCATTTGAGAATTAATGCAACTTGTGCTTACACACACACACACACACACACACACACACACATATATATATTATATCTAAGTCTTTGATCACTTTCACAAAGGTCTTAATGATTAATCTATATTCATATTCTAACAAAAAAATATATTTATATTGTTTAGTTTTTTTCTGTTATTGTTTTCTGTATTTGTAATCTTGTATAATAGATGTACCTTTTTTAATGAATGTTATATGTAATATATTCTTGAAGTAGAAATTTGTTGAAGTTTCTATTAATATAACAAAGGAAAAAAATCAATATATAGATGTGTATATGCTAAGCTAATGTTCTTGAAGCAGAGATGAGAATATGCAATAGCAAATGATAGGTGCTAGATAAATTACTACCTGGAATCAACAAAGGCGAAAAACATAATAGATGAATCCATCTGTGTAAAAGGTAATATATTATACTACTATCATATGGTTGATGAATATGTTTTTATGGTAGAAATGCATTTTATATTTTTTATAATAGACATTATAGTATACAATCATTAATTGTTACATTATTGTGCTTATATTTTTCCTATCTGAATTTCTTAATTGATTAAATTACATATATTCATTGAGTATATATGAAAGAATATGATAGTTAATAATCTATTTGAGAATTAATGCAACTTGTGCTAACACACACACTACACACATACACACATACATATATATATATATATATCTAAGTCTTTGATCACTTTCACAAAGGTCTTAATGATTAATCTATATTCATCTTCTAACAAAAAAATATAAATTAAAAGCCTATTTTATTCATAACAAAACTTATCTCAGTTATCTTATTATTCTTAAGAACATAATTTTTATTCTGCAATACAACATTGCAAGTCATGAATATCATATTTGTTATAGTATAAAAGATGAAGAAAATGCATTTGATTGGCAAAAACTCTGTAAAATGGTGGTAATATTGATCCAATCATCGTCATGATTATTAATCTCAAAGTCATACTCAGAATAATATTCCTTCTCCTCCTCCGAAGGAGGAGGTACCGGAGGTGGTAGTGGAGGAGGTGGCGGAGGTGATAGTGGAGGAGGTGGCGGAGGTGGTAGTGGAGGAGGTGGAGAAGGCATAGTAGGAAACTCATAGGAAAAATTAGTTTGAGCTCTATCGATACCACTAAAGGTAATTGATGCCATGTCATAAGCCAATGCTGCTTCCTCTGTTGTATCAAATGTACCTAACCAATGTCTCTTTCTAGTATGAGGGTTTATAATCTCTGCTGCATAACGTCCCTTGATGGTCTCCTTCGTACTCCGAAGTAGCCCGTTGATCCTCTAGGTCGTCTTCTTTGGTGACGGGGTAGGTTGATGCATTGTAAGTCAGATATGTCCATAGATATGCAATGTTAATTGTTGCAAGATTGTTTTGAATCTTATCTCTCTATATATAGTTTTATGCAATCATATATGTATATATATATAGTTTGGAAAAACAATTGAATTAGGGTTTTCTAGAGTAATGTAGGTGTTGTTAGGTTGCTATACAATAACTACTGTGGATGTCCTTAAATTTGGAATCGATGGTCGTACTTAGATTATGAATCCTCATATATATATATATATATATATATATGTATCTAAGCAAAGATCTCTTGTCAATTATTTCATACTGCTAGAAACAGCTATATAGTTTGGGAAAAAATTGAATTAGGGTTTTCTAGAGTAATGTAGGTGTTGTTAGGTTGCCATTCAACAGCTACGGTGGATGTCCTTAGGTTTGAAATCGATGGTCGTACTTAGATTACGAATCCTCATATATATATATGTATGTATCTAAGCAAAGATCTTTTATCAATTATTTTATACTGCTAGAGATAGCTAGACATAGCTAGGAACAGACAAAGTGAGAAAAATATATTGGAGATTTCTTAATAACTATTAATGAAAACACTTTTTCTTTTATCAATTATTGTTTATGCTTTAATATGTTATACATTTCTAAATATAATGTTACATAGAAGATTTCTATATTACTTGTCTTACAGAAATCTTATGTTTTTTTAAATTTTTTTCCCCTATATAAGGGTGTGAAAAGTCAAAGATAAATCACACAAAATCTACTTTACAGGTTGTAAAGTTTAATGAATTTTACATAAATGTACGATTCTAGCAGATAAGGGTCAACAATTGTGGCTTAATCTCAACCCATATCCAAAAAACCTAGGATATTAAAGATTTCTATATTACTTGTCTTACAAAAATCTTATGTTTTTCTTTTTTTAATTTTTTTCCCCTAGTATAAAGGGTGTGAAAAGTCAAAGATAAATCACACAAAAATCTACTTTCTGAGGTTGTAAAGTTTAATGAATTTAACATAAATGTACGATTCTAGCAGATAAGGGTCAATAATTGTGGCTTAATCTCGGCCCATATCCAAAAAAAACCCTAGGATATTAATATGTTATCATAATATATAAATGATGATTTGGATTTTGTCGGTAGCAAAGGAAAACAAAATCCAAACAAAATCCAAGCAAAAATCTCTTGTCAATTATGTTACAAAACTAGTGATAGCTAGACACAGCTACATATGAAGCAAAAGGGGAACATTATTCAAGCAGCGGGATCGGTGGCACATTTGAGAGAGTAGGGGTGGAGGCGGCAGCGTTATTGAGGGGTAGGGTTAGAAAAATTAATTTCATTGATAAAGCCCTCTCGAATTGTTGGTAAACTGATCCACAGGAGTAGAGAAATAGGTGCTGGATACTTCAACAGGCTAATCATGAAAGTGTAAAATAGACGGTTGTGATTGAACGGATAATCGTTATGGTTTGGTTTTACTTTATTTGCAAAACCTAAAATGGTCTAGCGGGACAAATTAATGCAAAATAATGTTCCTAATATTATATCATCAATCTTTGATCGGCTCATCAGAAAAGTCAGAATCTCAAAGAACGTCCCCGTTGCTATGTCTGAAATCATTGAAAAGAAGATCAAGGAGGAAGAGTTTGAAGAGAGAAAGTAGAGGGGTTGAGAGGAGGAGATCTCGAAAAGAGGATCGTGCCGGCAATGGCATGTTATATTTCCATATAAGGTGAGGGAGATCGAAGTCTAAGAATAATGGCCAGTTAACAGAAGATCAAGGAAATCAAGCACTGAGGAATGAAGATGAAATGTCTCCAGAGAAGTCAAAACAAGATTTAGGAGACAAATCACTCTGGTGGGAAGTGGGGCACCAATCACGAGAAGATAAATCTGAAAGCATAAAAGATCAACACGTGGGTGCTAGACAAAGGAAAAGTAATCAGAGGTACAAGGATTTCCATAATGGGGCATATATGGCTCATGGGTATATATATAAATGGGATGAAGGGCAAGAAGGAGGGGTTCATGCGGAATCTGAACCAGTTTGACGGGAGCAGCAACTGGGGTATGTGGTTCCTTGGCTGGAAGACTCTGGGTTAATTAGCTTCTCACTTTAATTTTGTGGTTTATCTTGTTTTGGTGGACAACAGTTGATAGTTCAGCTGTACATGTAGGGTAATTTCCTGTGGTGTATTGTAAGCTTGTAAGGTTCCCCACTTGCATGTTTTGGGAGATCCTAGCTTAACTATGTATCTGTGTTTATGTTAATGGTATTATAGAGCTAACTCATAGCTCTTATACCGATTCTGATGTGATGTCGTGAGACTAACTCTGTCGCGAGGATCATAACACGGCACCAGCTAGGGATAGGGTAGGGTTTGGCGAAGGGACGGTGAGAAGGAGGATTAGGTGGTGTTGGTAGTGTTATTAATTAACTTATGTTCAACATTATTTACCCAATTATAAATCGTCAAATGTCTTTCCCAGAACGAAGTTTTCAAAACAGTGAATTTTGGGGGGATAGAATTAAGATTAAGTATATAATATTTGTAATCAGAGCATCTTTAATAGCTGTATTTAATTTGGTTCACTGAATGTATGAAAGGTGGGAGCTCCAAGACCATTGAGAGGGATTGCTGCTAACAAATTACAGTATATTGTTCTCCACTCTCCACTTCTTTCGATTTTCTACTCTGGAATGGAATGGATAAAAATACCCTCCTCATCTTCAAAAACTTCAAATTAAAATAATTTTCAAAAATCTCAAAATATTATTTTATAAAAATTTGTATAATTTTTTTAATAATGAAATTTAAAACATATATTTTTGAATATATTAACTAATTGTTTTCATTAAATAATAAAATAGTTTTGTTAGATATTTACTATGAAATGCATATTGTGTATAACTGAAATGATGAGTAAAATGATTATAGATCACGTACCATTACATAACTATTATGGAAGATTCTTTGATAGATAAAAGTAATGGTTTGATGATGTGGTATAAATATTATACTCTTCAATAGTTTAACCATAGAGACAAGCTCTACAAAAAAAATAGAGAATATAAAGTAGAATTATAATTTATAATAATAATAATAATAATAATAATAATAAAGTACTCACAGGAGAGTTGAAAAACAATCAAGGGTTGTTTGGTCATTTCGAAATTTGAGAAGATATTGTATATTATATTATATTAAGTTGTTGTTGTTGTTGTCATAAAAAAAATTTATTTCATTTACGTTATTGTACCCGGCAAGTGAGAGAAACTAAAAAGCAAGGGCATTTTGGGTAATCTATACAAACAAGTTTTTTTTTTTAAAAAAAAAGAGAGACAAAACAAACAACGCGTCATTAAACAAAGCGTGCTTGTTCACCAACTCATTCTTTTCTCCCACACTCCTCTTCCTTTCCAAATTCCAACCAATCCGAGTTCACTCTTTCTTTCTTAGTTATATATATATATATACATAACAATGCCACCACTCTCACCATCAACACAATACTCTTCTCTTTCTCTTAAGCCTCATCAAAACCTTCAACTCTCTTTAGCTTATTAGATTTCTCTTTCTCTTTATATATATAGATTTGATTAAGAAGAGATGGGTCATGGGTGAGAAGATGAAGATGATGATGATGAAGAAGAAGAAGACAACAACAATGAGAGGACGTGCATGGAGATTAATAATACGTATAGCATTAATATGGGTTAGAAAAGGTGGTGCATTCAAACAAAGTCTTCTTCTTTCTCTCAAGCTTGCTTTCAAAAACATTAATATTACTAATCATCATAAGAAGAGCATTCATTAATTACTTTGAACTTGAGTTCTCATTTGATGAAACTCCTTCATTTCGTTTCAAGCTTCACCTGCCTCGCTTTCCATGCATTGGTTTTCCTGATCATGTTCATGATCAACATCATGATGATGATGATGATGATGCTGTCTTCTTCTTCTATGGAGTACATGATAATAATGTTATTAATTCCATTTCTTATGATCATCATAAGAATGATGATGATGATGATGTTAATGAAGAAGAAGAAGAATTAGAAGGGATAGATAACCAGGCTGAAGTGTTTATTAATAAAATTTATCAAGAGATGAAGTTCCAACGTCAAGTCTCTTTCATTCAATACAATGAGATGCTTCTTAGAAGCATCTCTTGATATTTTTTTTTTCTTCTTTATTTTATTTTTAATTTTCTTATTTCTATTGTGTCTTGCCTCACATTCTTTTGTTATGTTTTTTGTTTTACTTTGTTCAAATTTTGGAGGGTTTTTGTAGAGAGATTTAATTGATTTTGTAAAGGGTTGTGAATTATATTGATATTTTAGATTTAATTGAGAGATTTTTTAAAAAAATTTTTGAGTTACAAGTTTTGATTGGTATATGTGTTGGGTATTAATATAAGATGGTATATTTTTATATAAAAAAATAGCCTTTTATTTAAAAGAAGAAGAGTAAAAACATATCATTTAAATTATATTTAAAAGATAGCAAACAAAATCAAATTAAAAATAATAATGTGATGATATTAAAACAGATGGGTGGCAAGTGATTTTTTTTTTTTAATTAATGAGGTATTCATTTTGATTCATTAATAATGTTCATAATCCATGTTGTGAGGCTCCCACACAAACAATGCATTGCATTCAAATGAAGTTGCAAGAGTGCAAATTGCAGAAAATTTCAGGTAATGAAAATAAAAAATTAAAATCATCGATCAAATACCCGACTTGATCAATAACTTTTTCCATCAAATCTTGTTACTTCCAAAATATATAGCGTGTTGAACTATGGCAATTTATTTGTCGAGATTTTAGTCTTAATTAATTAAGCGGAAAAAAAAACAAGTCTTTGGAAATAACAATGAAACAGTAAAATCTTACTTTGCTTCTAATCGAGCTGCAGCGATCCATCACTATTGGCAATATCTTGCATTTTTCGAGCAGCAGCAGCCAGCGTCGCTTCGCTCTTGCAGAAAGCAAACCTAATGTATCTATTTCGATAGATCTCACCATTAGAATCCAAATGGAAGAACCCGCAGCCGGGCACTGCTGCCACACCGGCTTTTTGAATCAAGGCTCTAACAAAATCAACCTGCAAAGCTTCATGTCAATTAAGATATAACAGTATTCAACTTTTTTTTCCACCACACACGACCAATTTGATTTTCAGAAGCATTAAATATTATAATTTGAATAACGAAGAAATGCATACGTCGGAGTGTAACCAGTTCTTGGGAATCACTGCAAACACGAATACTGAACCCTGAGGTTTGCACTGAATTTCAAAGCCAAGCTTGGACAATATGGCCACAATGTGATCTCTCCTTGCCTCATATTCCTTTAACAACATGCAAAGCTGAGCCGTTCATTGCTCAATTAAAATATATATATGGGTTTAAATCGTCTCCATGTGTATGCAGATGCACCGTTTACTAAAGTTATTTACTTATAGACATTGCTCGATAATGATCTAACGGTTATTATTTATATAGATACTGTGCTGAATTGCAGTGTATAATACTGTTTGGTACTATTTTAAATTGTTCAACAACGTTCAAGAATGGATTGTAACCATTGGATACTAATCTAACGGTTACTGTGGACAGTCCTGCATTTGCAATCTCAAACCTAGAGGCATCCCTAATGATGGGTTTTACTTTTATATATATATATATATATATATGTATATATCCATTAAGAGTATCAATTGATAGAAAGTTGATTTGAGATGCTCACTCTTCGTAAGGATGTAAAGTAGGATGGGGAGCTCGTCAAGGCAGTTAGTGCAGCTTCCTGAAAAGGTGAGGGAGCCGAATCTGTAATCCTTACGTGAATGTTTCTGATTGCAGATGCTATGTTTGGTGTAGCACAAGCCCAACCGATCCTCCAGCCTGTCTCAGTTTCATAAACATCACAATAGTATGTATTGCCCAACTATCCGAGCATTTTTGAAGCAGTTCTTGTTAGTCAAAGGACTCTAATGACATCAAGTTAAATCATCAAATAAAAAAAAAGCAGATAAGAAGTCAAAACTTTTGTAGAATCATCATATTAAACAGCTTGCAAGAAATGAATCCTAAACTCTTGTCGTTCTTATTCCTAAACTCCTGTGGTTCTTATCGATATGAAAAAAATATTAGATAAGATAACCAGCCTTCT
>NC_052475.1:4014792-4061417 GCF_009730915.1 Dioscorea cayenensis subsp. rotundata
AAAACTTTACTAATCGAACATACATGTAATAAATTATTACCATATATTCCAAATATGAAACCAATTTAAAATTATCTCAAAATCCAAATACTTTTTAATTAAGAAAATATGAACCTGTTATTGATGGACTATTAATTTGAAGTGGAATAAAATTATAAATTTGAAGAAAATTAAAAATAAAGAATAATTTATGCTAATAATTACTAATATATCTATATATATATATATATTAAAGTAGAAGATAGCTTATAACATATGTCAACTCACATGAAAAATTTTCACCCAAAAACTTTAATTAAATATTAAAATAATATTAAAAATTAGATATTTATGAATATAGTATATTACATTGTTATCTTATTGTTTTTAATACTTAAAAATATAAAAAATTACTTGATAAATTAAATTATTTTATTTATCAAATTATAAAATTAATAATGGTAAATATCATATCTCTAAAACAGCTTTTTAAAAATATAAAAACAGGTATCATACATCATATATCAAATATTAAAATTATTAATAATAATAATAATAATAATAATAATAATAATAATAATAATAAATATCCTATCTTATCTTCATTCAAATATTAGAGATTTTAGGTTAATTCATCTCAAAATAAATTTAAGTCTTATTTAATTCCATTTCATGTTTTCATTAATTAGTTAATTTTTATATTAATATTTGTTAAATAACTTTTCAAATCATAAATTTATGGTAGTTTATCTAATGATAAATTAAAGTTGTTTAGTTATCAAATTATAAAATTGATAATGATAAATTTCATATTTTATCTTATATTTAATATTTTAGTCTATAAATAGGAAGAAAGTTTCATTAATCAATTAATTATTTAATATATTATTTTTAATTACTACTTTATTTTCACTTGTTATATTTTGTTAATTTTCTTTTGATGGCTTTGATTGATTAATTAGATTCAAGGTCTAGGATTAGTAATGCTTTTAGAAACCGTGAGTGCTTTCGGTTATTGGTAAACATGTTATTAGTTGAGGATGACATTTCAATTAGAGTAGATGTCATCAAAATTGTTCAAATCAATTAGAGTAGATGTCACTAAAATTGTTCAAATTTCAAGCAATAAGATATAATGAAGTAAGATTGTATCAGTAATTTATTATTTTTATTATTTTTAGTAATATATATATATATATATATGACAACTTTAGTTGTGCTAATTTTTCTATTAGTTTAGCTCCAAAAAGATTGAAGATTATAATTTAAATTAAATGAATAAAATATAATTTATTCAGTATCTTTGCTATGAATGTTATTATTAATTCGCATCATTTATACTGATATAATTAATTTTCATTGGGTATATCATTAATAGTTTTAATATAAATAAACTGTGAATTTATTTTTTTAATTTGCTTTATTTATTCGATGGGGTTGCACAAGTTTGTTTATATTTAGTTTTTCATTGGGAAACAATGATCAATTCAGATTATTCTATAAATTAATTTAAATTATAAAATAAAATTGTACCATAATCCAAATTAGAGAAGAAAATAAATTCATGTAGGGAAATAAAATAATTTTTTTTAAAAAAATGGGAAAACGTTAATAAACACACACATATATTAATATATATAACAAAAATATTTTTAAATAAGTTTGTTTTCCCCTAAAAACATCTATTTTTTTTTATATTATTCAAAAACTAATGTGTTACTTATATGTTATAAATTTATTACCATTTACTTATATATTCTCAATATGAAATTAATTTAAAATTTACTTAAAATTAAATATTTTTAATTAAGAATTATAAAACAAAAACTGCTATTGACTGCCAAGTGAAAAAAACTTAGCATATCATTATTGCATTAATTAACTTTGAAGAAAATAAATTATTAGAGGGGTGTATTAGTCTACATTAAAATATTTGTAATTTAGTTATAAATTAATTACAAATTATTATAGGGATTGCATTTTTAAACCACAAAGATATTTATAATTTAGTCCTGAATTGATTATGGCTTATTGAAAAAAGTAAACCATAAATAATATGTAGTACAAGACCATTGAATTCATTTTTAATATATAATTTTTGTATGGTATTTTTTTTTTTACTAATTTACTAAGGATAAATATTTTTTTATCACTTCAACTTTATTTGACTCAAAATTATCTTTTAGCTTCAACAAAAAGCAATATTGTTTGATTATATTATATTATTTATTATGAATATAAATATCTAATCAGTAATTACCCACTTTGAGTGGAGAATCAATAAATAATATTTCAAAATTTAGAAAAAAAAAATTTATTTTAAAAAGTTTGAATAAGTGAAGTTTCAAACATTATTATCAAAATCATCTATGATAATTATGTCTTTGTGGTGAATATTATTATTAACTTCTTCTATTACGTCCATTTCTCCCGTGCATAACACGGGCATAACACTTGTTAAAATTAAATTAATATCATTAGAAATCATATCCAATAAAATTTAAATTAATATATGTTACTGAAATAATGCTATTTTTCACTTTCTACATATGGAATTAATCATGCCAAGCACAAGCAATGCTATTGTCTTGACCGTCACATAACGTGGAACAACAAGATGAACAATGGTAACCAAAAAACACTACAACAACAATCATCACCATCCTCTGAGATAATAATAATAATAATAGCATGCACCTCCTCCTCCTCTTTTGAGATAACGTCTCCCCCTCCTCTGAGATAGTTCTTTTCTGGTTGCTGGACCCCCCTGCCATGGCAAGTGGAGGTCAACCCCCACTTAGTACAAACAGGAGAAAGTCCTGGGCAGACGTTGCCGCAGGAGTTCAAAGAAAACCAGTGGATTCTCCACTGGTGGACGGCCCCGTCCTGAGTAAGATGAAGGCGAATATAACGGAGTTCCTTCGGATGGATAGTGATATTGTTAGTAGAGCGCACCAGCGTTTCCAGACGTCGCTCTATGGGAAGTTTTTCGAAAAATCGCCGCCATTCGAGCAAGTCAAACAAATCTCAAGTGCAAAGTGGGATGATATAGGTGCATTCCAACTTTCCGACCTCCCAAATGGGTATCTACTGATTCGATGTGAGAACCAGGAGATGATGCAGCGCTTGATGTTTGAAGGACCCTGGACGGTTAACGGGATTGTTCTACAACTGGTTCCTTGGCAGCCGTATTTTGAACCAGCATTCACTAAGCTCTCTACAGCGGCTATCTAGATTCAACTACACAACCTTCCCGTCGAGTTCTGGGAGGGGGAATCACTTGAGACCGTTTCTAGTTTATTTGGTAGATTGTTGAAAATTGATCATCTTACTTCTTCATTGTCTAGGTCCAGGTATGCTAGGATTTGTGCAGAAATAGATCTTGCTAAGCCTTTGAAACAAGGCTTTTGGATTGGAGACGATGAGCATCGTGTCTTTGTCGTCGTCATCTACGAGCGTCTCCCTACGTTTTGCTACAAGTGTGGGATAGTAGGCCATGGAACCAACAATTGCAGCCACCAAAGCTTGGGAAACTCGGAATCCACCTCTCTACCCCATTGCACTGATTTGAGGGGTTTGCAACGGCAGGAGGTCAGGGAGGGTTCTAAATCCCTAAGCGATGTTATGGAGACAGAGCTGGCACCCAGGCCGGAGATCCCTGCGGAAGAGATAGAGAGAACAGAAGAGCTTCATAAAATGGATTACGGGCCTTGAATGTTGGTGATGAGACGCCGGGGTCGCGGAGGAGGCCGTGGTGGCGCTGGTGGTTCCGGAGGTCAGGGATCACGTGCAGCGCATATGGTTTCACGTGACCTCAGCTCTCCCCATCCCAACGACTCGAATTCCAGACCCATTGTTGCATGCGAGACACGTGGCACTGTTTCCTGGCGTGGCAGAGGAGGCTTGTCTTCGGCAAGGGTTCGTGGCTCTAGGGTGGTAGACTCTAGAACGGTCTTTTTTTCAGAAAAAGAGTGCTCCACTCCCCCAGAATTGACCCCTGATCCTCCTGTTCTTTTGGAACCTGGTCCGGAGAGAAGCACGCCTCCTGAGGCTTGTCAGGGGTTGGTTCCCAAGGGGTCGAATGGCATTGGAACCATCGCCGAGACATAGGGGAACAGAGCTGTCTGACAAGTCTGCATTGCCTTTTACCCAAGTCTCAATCAAAGGCAAAGAAATAATGATCTCTGAGACTCTGGACTCTATTGGACCTCTCCCCATTCTCCGAACTTCAAAGCAAGCCTCCGATGAGCGTGAGGATGAGGGTACTCTGGGAGCTAACCATATGATAGTAGAGAGAGTTTCGTCGACTCTACAGCCCTCTTCGACTGAGTCCAGTGAGTCTAATCAAGTCATGAGCGACTCAGACGAGGAAGATGGAGATTCCACGGAGAGTGAGGACCCTATAGAACCAGAGGATTCGATGACTCTGGTCCAATACCAAAGCAACCACCGTAAGGAAGCTTTAACCCGCAAGATCTCTTCAGCTCAGCTGACTTTCCACAAGAAGGGGAGGGTGATTACTTAAAGGGAAGTCTCCTGATTCTTGTTAATTTCCTGTTTTCCTTATCTGTTTGCTAAATGTGCTTGTCTATTCTGGGTTTCTTAGTTTTCGGGTTCTCTTAAGTTTTTTCATGTTCATAGACTGCACTAAGATTATTTGCTGGAACCGTAGGGGTGTTTCAAGTCACGACACTTCATCTAGGGTTTTTCATCTCATGAAGAAGTTTAAGCCGGTTCTCATCTGTTTAGTTGAGACTCGGGCAAATGATGACATACTTCAGCGGTTTTGTTCTAAACTCTCGGCTGTCTGGAACTGGGCTGCTATTTTAGCTGAAGGGTTTTCAGGTGGTATTCTTACTATTTGGAACCAAAATATTGAGTATGTTACCCCACTGTTAAGGTCAAGGTATACTCTCCACATGGTGGTTACCTCTAAACAGTCTAAGAACTGGATTATTTTGATGGTTTATAATGCTAACTTTATTCAAGGTCAACGAATTTTATGGAAGGAGCTCACTGGTATGAATTCTCTTAACATTCCTTTGTTAATTATGGGGGATTTTAATGCGGTGATTTCTCAGGAGGAGCATAGAGGCGGTTCTCATTATTATTATAGGAATAAAGCTTCGGCCTTTGCATAATTCATTGCTGTAAATAACCTGGTGAATGTTAATTTAGAGTGGATTGGCAAGATGTTGGGCTCGACTTGATCGGTGTCTTGTCAATCTGGCTTGGTCTAATAATTTTGATTCCTGTGTTGTTAAACACCTTTCTAGATTTCTTTCTGACCATTCTCCTATGCTGATTTCTATTATGCCTCATGATTTTAGTAATAAGAAGACTTTTCATTTTGAGAATATGTGGTTAGAATATGTGGGATGTCCTGAGGTAGTTAAGAAAGCATGGAAGTTTACCCCTCATTCTAACCCAATGCATGCAGTTTCTCACCTTTTTTCTCGTACCAAACATCTGCTTTTAGATTGGAAGGCCAATGGTCTCCAGCCTATTGACGCAGCTATTAAGAAACTGGAAAACTTGATTATGGAAACAGAGATTAAGGATGGCCTTGGACCTGGTAATGATTTGTCCCCCTATTCTCTCACTATTCTTTATAATAATCTCTCTGCTATTCACAGACAGAACAACACAAAATGGGCTCAAAGGGCCAGACTCCAATGGGTTCAGAACGGTGATAATAATACATCTTTCTTCCAAAATGCAGTTCGATTTCGCAATCATTATAATGTAATTACTAATATTATGGATCCAAATGGAGAAGTGTTTTATGATCATGCAAATATTTCTAGGATTTTTAGTAATTTTTTCTCAGAGCTTTGGAAGGACCATTCTGGGATGCATTTTCAGCAGAGTTTTGATATGCTCCCGGATGAGCTTCCTCGTGTTTCTATTGGTGAAGCAGAAGATCTTCTTAAAGAGGTGTCTAAGAAAGAGGTATTTGAAGCTCTCCAAGCACTTCCTTCGTGTAGAGTCCAAGTCCGCATCGGTTTCAATGTGGAATTCTACCGTTTTTACTCGGGACCGAGATTGGGGATTCCATCTATCTTAAGTGTCGTATTTTTCTCTCACAATGTTATGCCTAAGAATTGTAGAACTCATATTGCATTGATTCCTAAGAACTTTAATCCCTAAGTGCCCGCGCTGACATCGCCCCATATCTCTGTGCAATGTCTGTTACAAAATTATCTCAAAAATTTTGGCTAATCGTCTGAAAGGTATTCTTCCTAATCTTATCGGGAAAGAACAATGTGGCTTTGTTCAAGGTCGTACTTCTTTCGATAATATTATTACCCTTCAAGAAGTGGCCCATTCTATTGACAACAACACAAACCTCCCTAGGATGTTGATTAAATTGGATATAGCTAAAGCATATGACACTTTGAGTTGGTCTGCAATTCTTGCTACGTTGACCAAAATGGGTTCCCTGGCAGATGGGTTGACTGGATTAAGACTTGTATTAGTAGTGTTTCCTATGCCCTCCTAATTAATAAATCCCCTACTGATTGGTTTTCAGCTAGTAGAGGTATACGTCAAGGAGATCCTCTCTCTCCCTATCTGTTTATTTTGGTTGCTCAAAATCTCACCACTATGCTCAATTATGCTCTTCAGATCAATATGATTCCTGGTTTCATGACTAGTCTTCACAACAATTTCAACCATTTGATGTATGCTGATGATATCATTCTAATTACAGAGGCTTCTAGGAAATTTGCTAGGAATATCAAAAAGTGTCTCAATTTTTATGGTTTCATCATTGGGCAAAGAGTTAATAATGCTAAGTCTGAAATCATTTTCCCTACCCGGTTTAACAAACATCTCTCTAACAGAATTGCTATGATTTTTGAGTACAAGGTTGGTTCTTTTCCATTTAAATACCTGGGGATTCTGATTTCTCCGAGAAGATTGGCATTCTCTTGTTTTACCTCTATGGTAGATAAGATTGAGAAGTCAATCTCTTTCTGGAAGAAATCCAGGCTATCCCCAGCTGGGAAGACCATTCTTATTAATTCCTCTATCATGACAGTCCCTTTGTATTACCTTTCGGTGTATCCTATGCCTAAGTTTGTTCTGGATCGTGTCTCCAAAGCTGCCAGGACCCTGTTTTGGGCCAAAGATAGCAATAGAAATGGCATCAGTTCGGTTAGTTGGGATGATATCACTCTTAATCGATCTGAGGAGGGGGGGGGTTGTCAATTAGGAACTTGGGTCTTTCTAAGACTTTTTTGATGGCCAAAAATGTTCTCAACAAACTTAATAATCATAATATTTGGTGGATCTCCATTATGGATAAAAAATATGGCAAATTTGACATTTGGAAAGGTAATATTCCTGCGAAATGTTCTTTGTTTTATAGAGGTATGGTTCACAATGCTTTGATCATTCGGCCTTTTCTTTGGATGAACTCTTTTAATCCGAATATGACATCTTTTTTAAATGATCCCTGGTATTTTGAGATTCCTATTACTCATAAACCAACTTTTTTAAATATGGATATTGATTATACTACTTTTCAGATCTCTGAATTATTAGTAGATATTCACTGGGATATTTATCGGATGCGTTTTATTTTTGGTTTACATATCAATGATAATATCCTTAGCCAAAGTTCCATTAGTTATAATCAAAGAAATCACTGGGTCTGGTTCCCCAATAGTAAAGGCACTAAATTATCAGCCAAGATCTACTATTTCTTCAATCACAGAAGGGTTCTTGGTAATCATTGGAATGGTTGTGGTAAGATTTGGAATCTCAAAGTAGCTCCCCAGTTAGGCATTTCATATGGTTGTTGATGCATAATGCTGTCAAAACCTCATATTATCTGTATAGCCTGAAGCTGGGTCCCTTAAATATGTGCCCTTTTTGCAAATTGTTCCCTGAGACGACAGAACACTTGTTCCTTAACTGTTCAAAGACCCAACTGATCTGGAATTTTACTTGCTATATTATCCGCAAGCCTATCAATTTAGGCCAGGTGCTTTCTTCGGGTATTTGGTTAGATCATGAAGTATCAGGTAATGAAAATTATATACAGTCGGTGCTTGCAGCTAATGTGTGGTTTATTTGGAAAGCCAGATGTAACAATATTTTCAAATCGGAAGAAGTTGATTATCACACAGCTTTCACTCGGGGACTACGGGCATGTCGTGGGAGTACCTTCGTGCTTCTAATCTTTGTTTGAAGAACAATTTTATTATGAACAATTACACATTTGCTGACAGTCCTATCTTGATGATTGCTTATGCCTTCAATGAAGAATTTTCTTTAGCAGGTCTTGGATTTATAGTAGCCGATTTCAACCCCAAAAATCATGTATTCGGCTCATCGTGGTTGTCCCGACTTTCTCGAACAAGATGCTACCGTCAAAGTTTCCGCTTTTGCCTTGCTGTTGTTCTTCAAAGGGGGTTGAATTTTCAAAGGTCAAGACAGTGATATCCTCTAGTGTTGAAATTGTGAAGGCATGTCGGCGTGAGGAGTCTTTTGCAGATTGGAGGCTAAAGCAGCAGATTCTACAAGTTCACGCCTTTTTAGTCGAGCCGGGAAAAATCCTCGTCATTCAATTCATTCCTTTAAAAGTCGGAACAGGGCTCCCCTATTCATTAGCTATTTATGGTCTAACACATCATGAAGTGACTTTGTTTCACAGTGGAAGAGATCTCCCTAAGTGGCTGATGAAGAACCTCAAGTGTTTTACTGATTGTTTATTTTCTTTAGTTAGTCTTTCCCTTGTCTTTATTATGATCTTGTAATTTGTTCTTTTGTTTTGTTGGTTTGTAATTAACTCAGGTAAACTCCGATATTAACAAAATAGCTCCCCGAGCTCTTTCCCTCATCATCACCATCAACCACTACCACAACAACAAACATCACCCTGTCATTGTCCCTTCTAATATCTCATAGATAAACTCATTAAACAGAGTTAGAGAATCTCTTGACTTCATGACTATGCATGAAGATTTTAGATTGTTATAGTGCATCTTCATGCAACTTTCAGATACTAGAGCATCTCTAATGGGGATGTCTGTAATACCCTGAACCTGTGATTAACTGTTGGAAAATATATTCAGGGTATTACTACAGTTGCAGTAAGAATTTTCTACAGAGTAATCTGGTTGAGAAACCCAAAGTGGAAAGAACAAGGACCGAAATGTAAAAGTTTTTAAAAGATTTCGGGTTAAAGAATAATAGAAAAAGGACTGATATAAAATATTTTTGGAAACCAAGGACTAAAAGGTAAGTTGAAGGGATCATTTGGAAATATTGTGTTATAATATAAGGACCATTGGGTAATTTGAAAGGACCTTTTGAGAATATTATTTTATAATTCAGGGACCATTTGTGAGTTTTTCAGGGACTGTTTTGTAAGAAGTTAAGTTTTGAGGGACTAAATGTAAATTTTGGCTGAAAACTTCATTGGGAGAAAAATCTAGACTCTTGGGTGTTCATCTTCTTCATCTCCTTCTCATTCTTTTCTGCTACAGTAACCCGAGATTTAAAAAAAAAAAAAAATGTTTAAATATTTCATTTTATCATGTTTAATTTCGTATAAGGTCGAAGTATACTTATATTTATTTTCCTACGATGTGCCATGATAACCGTATTGATACACCAGTTTTGTATAATTATACATATTTGTGAATAGTGAAAATACATGTATATGTGATTTAATTATTCAATTCATGTATTTATTTTTGATGGGTATATGCTTTGATTTGGAGTGATTTGCAAAACCATGTGAGCATATTAAAAATGTTTTATCGGCATTGTTAGTGGAATTGGTTTTCATTCCTGGTATAGGAATGGTATCGTGATCTGGGCTTTACTGGTATTATGCATGTATCGTACTGTGAATGTCCTGGATAAGGACCATGTGATATGATTTATACAGTTGTATTATTGCTGCATCTACATGTTGGTTTGGATGGTGACGGCGGGCTAAGGCCCGACTACTGCAGTAGTGGGTCCCCACGGGCCAGCCTTTAGAGGTGGCGTGGTGGACCTGAGTATTGATTTCTACGAGGGCCAGTTCAGGTGGGAGCGGAGAGCCCTGACTGGATATTCATCGGGTAGCCGGGGGTCACCGACCGGTGAACCGATGGGTCAACGTTAAGGACATGAGTTCCTTGACGGCTCGGAACCTAGCCGCAGCCACGGCGAAGGTTTAGAGAGTTTTCTAGACCATGTTATGCTGGGTGTGTGTTGGGTATTGCTTTATTTTGGATTTGAGATTTATGTTATTTTTGAATTGTGGTGAGGGCAGTCTCTCACAAAATTTGTGTTTTCTGAGAAAATCAAATTGATGTTGATTTATGTTGAATTTATGTTTCAAAAGTTATATAAAGATGTATTTTGCTAAAATTCTTGTAATTGGGAAAATTGGGAAAATTATCTGAGAAGTTAGTATTTATATATTTTATATACACTGTATTTTAGTATTTGAAATTATTAAGCCACTACCGACCAACTGAATGTGCTGTAGCTGCAGGAACAAAACCCTAGATTGCCTGATCGAGTATAGAGCTAGTCGTGGGTTGAGTCCAGGTCGCAGTGGGTCCCTCTTTCTTTCTTGTTACTGGTGTCATGATCTCTGTAGAGTTGTACCCAGCAAAATTTGAGTAATTATATTTGTTGTATTTATTTATTTGAACCTGTAGTCGGTGTAAAAAAAATTACAAATTGTGATTTGTAGGTCTGATTTTGTTTAAAACAGGGTGTCAGCTTCCAGTTAAAAGGTAATTTTAACTGATGGGTGCCACATTTACCTCGGTAGAAGGGGTGGGTGTGACAATGTCAACTACGCTCAATGAGTGCTGAAGAAAAAACATCCCCACTATGAGCGTTCATGAGTGACCATAGCAGTTTTTTTATTTTTTATTTTTATTTTTTATTTTTATTTTTTATTTTTAAATTCAAATAAACCATGACCCACAATTACCTTTTTAAACTTTTTAAGAGATGACATGAGATAAATTACCAAATGGCCACAAATCCCTATCATAATTACTGCTAATTATTTAATATTTTAATTAAAAATTAATTTAACATAAAATAATTTAATTAATTTAATTTAATAAATTATTTATTAAATATAAAAATATTTAATATTTTTTTAAAAGTACTTTTACTATTAAATTTAAATAAGAAATATCTTCTATTTCACACAATTAAATCGCAAATTATCTTGAGATAAAAATTATAATCACCACATTGCATGAAAAAGCACACATAAAAAAATAATATCTAAAAAGAGGTTAATAACCCCGACATCGGGTTACAATATCCCCGATGCAAGGGTGAAAAAATATTTTTCAAGAAAAAAAAAACTAAGGGTAGAGGTTAATAACCCCAATGCCAGGCATAGGGGTTATTGTTGTAACCCCGGCATCGCGTTACTTACCCCATATCTGGGTTACTATTTCCCATAAAAAAGGTATTATTTAATATTTTATTAATTATAATTTAATAATTTATTATTATTCATATATTTTTATTATTTTATATATTTATTTTGAAATATAATTTTTTAAATATATTATTTAATTATTTAATTAATTATATTTAAAATTTTATTAAATAAATATGTTTTAACAAAATACATAATGTAAATACTGAAAAAAAAATGAATGAAATGATTGTGGATCTTAGTTTATAATATAACTATTATGGGAGATAGTTCAATATGTAAGAGTTTAATGGGTTGATGAGGTGACATAAGCATCAAACTCTAGGATAATTTAATGATTTAAGTTGTCCTTATATTCTATTTTAAAGTTTTTTTTTATTCAATATTGCTAGAATTGGATTTGTTCACCGATTTATATGATGCACTATATTAGTTTTTAAATTTAATGCTATTATGCTCTTCAATTTGTGGTACTTGGATAGGATTTGAACATTCATTTAAATTAAAGAAAAAAAATGGCAATTAACTTATTGTAGGGGTGGTATAATATATATGAATCTCATTTTAAAAAATAATTCATAACTTATTCACGATATTTCATTTGCCAATGAGATTATGATAGGGGCGCAAGTGTATGTGCCGATTGCGTAATAAAGTGTGCGTGAGTGCAAAGTGTCGATCCACAGGGAAGAAAGTGAATACTAGTAATAAATCTAAATCCGAAAAATAGCCTAAATAGTGAAGTGTTTTGTGTGTGAACAAGAGCAAATGAAAACAAGAAAATATGAGAAATAACAGGAGAGAAATCAATGAAGAAAGTGATGTCCGGGCATAGCATTCCTCTAGGGTTATGAAGTACAGGACAATGGTTGTCTAAACATGCAATCATATTTGAACCGAAAGGTTTCCAAAAATATACAAAACTTTGATTTCTCAGGTGAAGTGTAACTGAATAGGTGCAGAGCTGATACAGACATCCACACAGTCGCATTAACACTCTATGAAATCTTATTGTAGACTAATGATAATTTCTTAAGTAGATAATCTCCGCCTGAAGAGAGATTATCCCTAGTATGAAAACACAACAGAAATGTGATTTCTCCTAAACTCCGCTCCACATGATTGCAAAGAAATAAGAATTTATCATCAATCCACTCAGAAGGATTGTGGGAGATAAAGTCTCCTAGATACCCTAACCAGAGGTGTACCCACTATCCTCTTGAATTATAGGAAGTCTATCCTAGGTGGGAATTTCTTCTTGTCACATAGCAATACAAGGTATAATAGCTAGGGCTTTCGCCTTGTTAGCAATCAAGCATTCATTCACACAATTAGACTCAAATAGATATGATTGCAAATAAGAAATCAATTAAAGCATCAAATATCCAACAACCAAAGTCAATAAAATAAACCCTAGAGTTCAATTATGCCCAAACATCTACAAATTATCCCTCCATTAATAAAGGGCAAGCATTTAAGATACAAAGAACAGAGGAAACCATGAGATCCATGAAAACACTCCTTTTCAATCCCTAGGATGAAGAGTCGCCGAAGAATCTTCCACGTACGCCGTCAAGATGAACTCAATAGCTACGATCTTCAACCCCCTTGAATGTAGGATCATATCCCTCTACAAATCGCTCCTAAAATGCTGGAGATTCGACACTTTTCTTCCTCAACCCCACCTCCAAGAATCACCCCCAAAAGAATAGAAATATAGAATAGAGAATGCCCAAGAAATCCTCATAAATTCTATTTATACCCAACTGATTACGGGCCGCTTACGGACATAAGGGATGGGCCATAAGGGAGTTGGAGAAGATTGTCGCGAGCCTTACGACTTTTATTTGTGTTGCTGTCCTACTTACGACTGTAACCTTTGGATCGTAAGCTTCACTACTCTGCTTGTTGCAATTGCCCTTACGGGCGTATGCTATGATCGTAAGCTCCTTTTGATGGTCCTTACGGGCATAAGCCTTGCCTGTAAGGTCCTCTGACTTGGCTTTGAATCCCTTTAAGGGTATAAGCATGCTTGGATGGTCTTCTGAAATTGACTTACGGCTATAAGGTTGACCATAAGCTAACCGTAAGGCACCCAGTTTGCCTTGTCCTTAATACAATGATGCCAAGAGAGGTCCAAACTCATCATTTTGGGTCTAGAATGCTTCCTTCGTCTCTCACTCATCTTTAAACATTGCCCTAAGCCTGTTTAATACAAAACACACTGTATTATCATCGAATTCAACAATATGATTCAAATACATACCAATTAAGTGTACAAATTGATATGAAATACATGAACATTGTACACTCATCAAATTATATATTTAATCCCAAACTTTTTCCACAGCTTTATACCTAAAGATAAAGGGGATGTTTAGTATGGGGTTTAATCTAGAATTTTTGAGAGTATAAGTAAAAAAAAATTGTAATTATTCTCATATTTGATATAAAATAGTGAAATTATTTATGGGATTATTTATTCCCAGGAATACATTAATATTTTCACAACTAGAGGTATTATATATTCCCATCGGGGTTGGGTATAATTCATTGCCATGGCATAGGAATAAACTTAAGTAAATAAATGACCAAAAACACCTCCAATTTCTATTTTTTTCCATCATATCTTGTTTGCTATATAACCCTAAATATGTTCTAGTTAGTAAGAAAGAAACATTATAGGGCTTGTTTGATTTTTTTTTTTAATGTTTTCAGAATAATTTTGTAAAACTGTTTTTTAGAACAAGTTTTGGAAACAAAAAAACAAAAGAACCTATTTGAATGAAAGTGTTTTGAAAACAAATCTAAAAACAAAAAACTCATTTGGAAAAGTTTTTAAAAACATATTTTAAAAACAAAAAATACAAAACTGGTTTCATTCAATTGTTTTATGTAATTGATATTATTGCATGGTTTGCAGTAAATTAATAACCATATTACTTTAAATAGATAATATAATAATATATTTTGTAAAAATTAGCCAAAAATGAATACGAATATAATTCAATATGACATTAAAATGCATATGTTCGATGTTCAATAACATTTTTGGAAATAAAAAGTACAAGCATAAGTTCAATGTTCCGAATTATTATAATGTATCCAAAGAAACTATATGTTCAATGTTCACAATTATTATAATGTAGCCCCATTGAGTTTGCAATATGATCATGATGTATTGCCATTTTAGTCACACTTTCATCGGATAATCTTGATAAGTTCTCCTTGTTGTAACTTAAATTCCTAGAACCCTCCGCTTCTTCAAGATTCATATTCTCCCATTCTCTAACTACATATCACATCTATCCCACTTTCATATATAATTATGAATAGAACAACATGCTATTACTATAAGACGTTGCCTTGAAGGCTTGTATGGAGGCATCGATTTTAGAATTGGAAATTGAGCCTTTAACACACGAAAGCAACGTTCAATTGTCATCCTTAATGAGGGATGTCTGAAATTTAAAAGCACTTTGTGATTTTCTAGCTTGTCGACCTCTACCTTGGTACTCTTGGGCATGATATCTTTCACCCCTATAAGGTGGTAACAATCTTCCAGTGCAAGGATATCCAAAGTCTACAAGATAATATGATCCTAGAAAAAAGATCAAGTTAAAATTAAACAAAAGTGGTTCATCTAGGTAAAATCAAGAACACCAATAAAAAGAATATTCTAAAATAGATCTATACCTTTAACAGGCCATGGAAAATTTGCTTCAGGATTGGTGATTGCATCTAACAAAACTTTTGCATCATGAGCACTAGCTTCCCAACCTTAGTAAACATAAGTGAACATCATGTTGAAGTCACATATACACAATACATTTTGTGTGACAATTGTTTTTTGTCCTCTACATGATGTTTGTTTGTCTACAGGAGCCCAAACACTTATATGCGTACCATCAATTGCACCTATACAATTCTATATCAAAGATAATGCAGTTATGATCAATAGTATTGATGCTAATATCAAGAATAATATTTATGCAAAACACACTTTCATCAGAGATAAACACTTACACTGAACTAAGGATAATATATGGGGTTATGTTTGACATGGTCAGGCAACTTTGTAGATTCTTGTTTTATGAGTTCTTTCCCCAATCAACATATTGCTCTTAGGACTTCTTTAAAATAATAAGACACTATTTATGCAGATTACTGTTGGAATTGATTTGAAATCACTCTGTCTAAGATTGTGGCTTACAATGTATAAAAATAATGCAACCTTCTCATCCAGCATCTCTCTTGAATCTTGCAAATAACTTTTACTTCTTAATTCATCACATAAATAAATGAAACATGATTTTTCCATTTGCAACAATTCATAACAAGGAGTTCCCTATCCTTGTAAGAGCTCATGCACGAATAAATTCCTAACCTGTAAGTGCATTTTTACGAACTGGAATCTTATTAAGGAAGTTTCTTTCATATTCATAATTCATACTAATTATGAGTAACTTTGCTATTTCAGATTCATCTTCACTTGAATCAGATGAGGATATAGACCCCTCACAACTAGTTTCACTTTTTGATGCTGTCATGTACAAAATATGCCAATCATAAATGAATATAAAACATGAAATTGATGTACAAATAAAGATTGCACAAACTAATTCAAAATAATACATCATGGTGAATAGTAAATAAAAGATATGCAATTCATAGTTTGTGTACAATATTCAAGAAGACAAATTACCATCAGTCAAAAAGAGATAAAGTAACACAAAACAATACCACAACTTAATAAATATCACTAACCTAATGTGACACAGACTACTCTAATCTATCTAACCATGCCTTCTTCCTTTCTAAAGGAATAGACATAAACATTTGTCTCCAAGTACATCAGTAAATTTCTCCATTGCCTTTACATAAACATCATTAGGGACACCATCAATCTGATCAAGAGTAGAAATACATTTGGGAATAGAATAATCAGATGATGTGTCTTCAGTTTCACTGGCTTCTATTCTCTTTGCCCTTAACCTCTCAACCTTAGTAAGTTGAACTTTTTGCCTTTGCCTTAGATGCCTTAGCCCATGCAAAAAGTGCATCCCCCATTTGATAAGTCCTACAATCTTTCTTTTTCTTTCGCTCAGAAAATTCAATTGCTAATTTTCCATTCTATGGGACAAGCTCAATAATTTGTGGGGCATCATCATTATTCCCATCAAGATCAATATGAACGCCACTATTAATATACTCATTTTCAAGTTCAAGCTCATCTGCAAAATTGAGTGGATCTTGTGTAGATGCATAATGAAGTACACTCGTAGCAGAGCTCCTATTGAAAATTATAACCAATAGTTTATAATGCTCTAGCCCTTGCTTCATATATAGTGCTGCCTTAGGATGCTCCTATATAATGTGTTCAATGAATCAGTTTTAGTATATATATGCTATCTAAAACATAGCAAGTCTTGAAATAGTTATGTACCACTAAGTAGTTCTTTCAAACCTCTTCATCTGCAGTAACTGTATTGGTTTCGACATCCCAACCAAACCCAGTATATTGTAACAGTAATGAAAATTCTTGATGCTTAAGATGCAATTTGTTAAACTTCTGCTTTATTTATTTAAAGCGAAACTACACCTCACAATGATATTCAACCTTTCTAAAGTAATTTTTCCAAATTTTAGTACAAAACGCTTGTTCATATTTCCTTTTTGAAAACTTTCATTTTCTTCAAGCTTACCCATTGGGTTGGAATGGCTTCTCTTTTGTTTTTGTTTTGTTTTTTTTTGTTTTGTTTTGTTTTTCTATTTTATGTTTTTATTATTAAAAAAAATTGTTTGAAGGTATCGAACCCACAACCTTGTTTATTTTAAAACATGCCTTAACACCTCAACTTATGCTCCTGAAAAAATTAAAATAAATTAAATCAATCATATCAATTGCTAGTAAATAGTTTTAAGATGAGATGGTATGATTGCATAAAACTAATGAAAGACCCAAGTGTTTTTTAAAACCGAAACTAATTTGAAAAATAATAAAATTAAAAATAAATTTTAATAGATCATAATAATTGTAAATAATTTAAAATAAATGAATAACTTGCACTTAATTCCTCGTTAATTATGTCTCTTAAAAAATAATCTAAAAAATGTACAAAAATCCTAATAAATCACAATAATCTAAAACAACACAAAATAATTTAAAAAGGATGAAGATCTTGCATTTAATTGGTTTAAAAGTCAAATTAAGTTGTTTACATATTTTTTTTAAGGTACAGGAGGAATCAAAACCGTATGTAGTTATATCCTAATAACTTATAATAAGTATTTAAATAAACAAACAAATCTTATAATTTTTGCCTATGTAGTAAAAAACATGAATTTGTGTACATATTAAATATAGAAACCAAATGATGCAAAACTATATATACAATATTTAAGAGAAAATGAGAAAAACAACTACAAATGATGCAAATAGTAATAAAGAAAAAAAAACTTAAAATTGTACCATTATTCGAATATGACAGGCAGGTTAGCATATATATATATATATATATATGTATATATATCTTGACTTGCAACAGTAACAGCTTTCTACTTAGATGACATGATCGACTATAGAAAAATCATAAACCTTTCTACTCTTTACTCACTTTCGATAAAAGAGTTAATATTCATTATCAATTAAAACATCACGCCCACAAACTCTAATGTTTAAATAACTTCCTATAATGCAAACTATTGGTATATTTTTCCTATGTTATTTTTTTTAAATGGCTATAATTGATATAGAAAAGTCTAATGGAACATCGGGTGCAAAACAAATAAATGCAATGAAATCTTTTCGCTTATTAATATCATATTTATTGTAAATAAAAACTTAATTGCAATAGAATATTATTTTTAATTATAAAATAAAAAATTTTAAAAAATGTTTCTAGAAATACTTGAGAGGAGATTATACAACTGCTCTACTTTAATAATATTATTATTATGATGATGATGATGTATAGATGTATGTAGAAAAATATGATAGGAAGCTTTTTTAAGTCTTTAAAACTAGATAATTTTTTTAAATTAATTGAGTATGATGATAAATTTTCCTCCCTTATCCTTTCAGCAGAGCTCATCTCATGCACGTGTGATCTTCTTTGAGCTCATGCAAGCATCATGGAGGCTTGCTAGAGTCAAAGGGAGCACCTAGAGGCCTCTATGAACTCACCTTACCCCACGGGGGTTCACTCAGGTCATGGTGAGCCCTCTCGACCCCTTTGAGCCCTTGAGGGGCCGAGCAACCATGGTGGGCTCTTTAGGGCAATGGTGGAGCTCGCTTAGCCCATAAGGAGCATCAGAGTTTGGATAAGCCTGACAACCACATGGGGTTTGCCCTAGACATGATGAATTGTTAAGGTTATTGGAATTCAAAGATACTACATTGAAAGAGATGAAGATGATGAAGCTGTATTGAAGCTATTGGAGATCAAAGATGTTGAGGTAATAGATGAAAATGATGAAGCTGTTAAAGTGTTATAGAAACAAGGTGCCATGCCAAGGCTATGTCAGCATCAAAACTTATACAACAAAGCCAATTAGTTAAGTCAATATACCAAATAGTTATGTTAGTTATGGATGTTAAAACTCATTACATTTCTGTTCAATAACTTAGTATATATAAATAAGAAAGTTACACAATGTATCATTCGATTCAATAATAAAATTTTTCAGTTCTTCTCTCAAACTCTTTTTGTTTTCTTGCTCTTTTACATTTCTTAGTGTTCTTTACATGGTGTCAAAGTGGTTCTCTTGATATTTACAACATTCTTTCCGGTTTTCATAGAGTTTTTCAACTGTATTCTAATCTGCAAGCAACAATTAGGGATTTTGGTCACCGAAGAGGATGCTCTCATATGGATTATTCAATAAATGATCTTTCTTATCCTATTTATTTGACTCTTTCTCATAATCTAGGTTACGTACTCGTTTCTCAACTCTTTGATGGTACAAATTTTGGTTATTGGAAGAGAGCTATGATCATAGCTCTTTCACTAAAGAAAAAAATTGGATTTGTAGATGGTTTTTGTGTTAAACCGGATCTTAATTCTCTTGAATTTTCATCATTAGATTCACTGTAATAATATGGTGATATCAAGGTTTCATAATTCTCTAACCAAAGAAATTTTAGAGAGTGTTCTTTTCTCTAGTACAGCACAAAAAATTTGAAGTGAACTAGAAGAAAGGTTTAAGCTTTCTAATAGAGCTTAGTTATATGAAGTTGAGATTGATCAGGCAAGTCAAGGAGTTAAGTTCTATAGCAATATATTGCACTAAACTCAAGAAATTGTGGGATATGGTAGTCTTTGAGAATTTTACCTTCTCTTGTGGTTTTACACAAACTATGCAGAAGTTTGAAGAGGAGCATAAGTTAACAGTATTTTTAATGGGTCTCAATAATCAATATACTAACATACGTGAAAATATTTTGATGATGAAACATCTTCCAATAGCATAACTGATAATCACTATATAGAGAGTTTAGATCTATAAGAACAAGTTTCTTATAGAAAGAAACTTGAAAATCTCAAACACTTGATCAGGAAAATTCACACAAGTTCAAGAAACCAGAAAACCAGTAAAACACAAGTCAACGTTACAAAAGTAAAGATACCAGATTGTATATACCTCTGTTTCCTCTCAAACTCAATACACAAAGAGTTGAGATCATAAACAACAACTTTCTTATATAAAGTTTGGATGAAAACTCACTCAATTAAGCAGGAAAATTCATACATCAAGAAGCTTACCAGAAAAAACTTAACATTCTTATATGAGAACACATAATATATCTCTGTAAAAGTTTAGTGACTGAAATGAAATGAGCCAGCTTAGTCACACCACACGCGTCAGATTCTCAGCTGCACCGCTTGACCTGTTTCCATACCTCGAAATTAATACAAATCTCTTGATCAACAAACCTCAGCCATCCAGAACAAACACAATCCAAGTCTCTTCTAACGCCTCGAACTTAAACCCCTGTCTTTGATGGATGAAATCTTGACCACACGATCACCGGCTAACCTCGATTCGAGATTGTTTTTCCTGCCTTAACCTATGTATTCTCTTGATCTTCAAATCCTGACCATCCATCACTCTCCCTCTGATTCTTCAACTAACTTAACAAACTTTCAAACACAGGAAATGACTAACATACCCTCTACTTCTTAACAATTGACACCAGGACAAACTGAGCTGCAACTTCTACGGCTGTTCAAAAAAACCGGTTAAACCGTAAACCAGATCGGACCGGTTTTTTTAACCACTGTCTGCTTTCAACCGGTTTCATTATTAACCGTCGGTCCGGTTTTTGAAACCGGTTCGGACTCGATCCGGTCCGGTTCCAATTTTTGGAACCGCGGTCCAAACCGGACCGGACCGGTTTGCCCTGTTTAGTTATTTTTACCTTAAACTCTCTCTCTCTCTCTCTATATATATATATATATATATGTAAATTTTCTATTGCTAATGAAGTCGATTGTTTGTTTTTTAACTCTATATATTAAATGACCACTCTATTAATTTAATTTTTAATTCATAAAAAACCGGGACCCGAACGGATTGGACCAAATTGGTCCAAAAGCGGTTCAAACCGGACGGACCGGTCCAAAACAGTTTGGACCGGTCCCGGGTTTTCTCGTTATTTGGCCCGGTCTGGTTCCAATAATAAAGAAACCGTTTAACCGGTCCGGTCCGGTTTTGGACCGTGCACAGCCCTAGCAACTTCACTGCTTCTTCTCTGCAATGTACTTCTGAAATCCACTTGATCTTCAATCAATTCTAACAATAACATGCATATTCCCTTTTGATTCAAGAGAAATAAATAGAGAGAGATTTACTCTGGTTCTCAATTTTTAACATATTTAGCTTCAATGAATGTTAAAGGAAATGTTCACAATATACATAAAAATAAATTTTAGATGGGTAAAGCAGATGGAAGAAAGAATATGTTCTATTACTTTTGCAAGAAGCCATGCCATTTGAAAGAAAGAAGTTTTAAACTACATGGCTATCCTACAAATTCCAAGACTCATAAGGAAAAGAGGTTTGCATCTAATATCTTGGGAGAAAAATCAGATAATAATGCATCTACTGATGCTAATTATGATTCTACCTCCACTCACATAACATAACTCACCAAAGCTCAATGCAATAAATTGATGGATTTTTTTGAATCAAAATACAATAGCAATGAATTCCATCAGTACAACCAATTTTGTTGGTACTATCTTTAATACTTCACATGATTCATACATGTTTAGTAATAGCAGTATGCAATTACCTTCATCCTATAATTGTTAGATAATAGACTCAGGCGTTAGGGATCATATTTGTCATGATCCCACTATATTTCTTAATCATGCTCATATTCCAAAAAATTTTAATATTACATTGTCTACAGGAAATAATGTAAAAGTGCTATTTACAGAACAATCACAATTAATCCAAACCTTTCTTTGGCAAATATTCTCTTTAATCCCAATTTCTGTTATAACTTACTTTCTTTTACGAAGTTCATTAGTTAAATGCATTGCAAAATCATTTTTACAGCTTATCTTTGTTTAATGCAGGATCCTTTAGTGAAGATGCCATTGGTTCTCGGTAGGCTTCACAAAGTGCTTTATCTATTATTTGGCTAGATTCTAGAGAATGTGCCTTCTTATTACTACAAAAGAAATGCTATTTGTGCACACAAATTTGCAATGAGTAAAAACATACAAATTTGTGATACAAATTGCAACAATGTGGGACAAAAAACTAAAAACATTGCAGAAAAACCAAAATTGCGTCCCAAAAAATGACCATCCTAGAACGTTGCAAAATGTGTCTCAAAATTTTGGGACCCAACATGTAATTGGTTTGTGACACAAATTACGACACATTATTTTCAATACTTTATTGACGTCGTGTCATGCCCCGAACCTGGTGCGCTGATAAACTGCTGTAGACCCACAAGGCAGGGCCCAGTGAACCTGCAAGGCCTTAAAACCTATACACAGACTGGGAGTAGAAAATAAACTGACAGAAATACCAAATATGAGTACAACTTAAGGTTTATATCCAAGCTCGAATACAAAGCAAATGAAATGTAGAAAGACCCACAAGGAGGTTCTTAAACAACCAAACAACTGATACAACTTAAAATACAACTCCAAAGGAAGACATCTACTGGAAGCCTTCTAAGATCCCTGGGTCTACTACTCCTGATCAGAAATGGATTTAAATAAATCCATGAGCTCACTAGCCCAGTAACTAATCCAAAAACAAACTGAAAGCAAAAGTTCAGGTCTGAAACTTGCACAAATATCAATAACACAAAATAGTGTAAACAAAACCAAAGGGTAAAACAATAAATAACATAATCTAGAGTATGTCTCCAAATTCACTGTAAATGCCAGAGATCATTTGTTTATTCTCGGTGACCTGAACCAGAATAACATAAGTCATTTATTTACCATCGGTGACCCGAGACTGAATATCAGGTGGTCGTTGATTATTTCACCGAACGTTGTAAAAATACAAAGTCTAATGTGTCTCATCAATTGAAAAAATGGCCCACCTATTTCCGAAATAGCTAGATAAATAAATTCAAAAGAAATAATGTCAGAACAAGGATGGTAACAATTTCATAAAGGAGATAGGCAAGGACATAAAGGCAAGTGGATATTTAAGGAATAAAAATATAACCAAATAATAAATAAATAATCCAAGTTGATGGCAGGTGGACCAAAGATTCAAGTACTTATTAAATCTTAAGTTTTTTTGTTATTGGAAATAAATAGAATTACAAAAAGGATAAATACTTTGTCAAATAATTGAAAGTAATAAAGGGAAATAACCTATATAAGTTTTGGCAAAGTAATAATACCATGGTTCCAACTAAATCTAGAAACTTCTCTTCATCTAAAAACATAAGTCATAAATAAGATGACATTCCCACAATAATTTTCTAAGAATAATTGCAAATAAATTTTCAGAAATTTTACATGAAAATAAACCAAAACAACAAAATTTTTAATACAAGAGTTTAAGGGATTACTTACTTGGTGATCTCCTAAATTCAAAAGAAATCCAAGATTATTGCTCAAGGTGGTCCTATAATCCAAGGGAAAACCAACCAAATAGACATGAATACTTGGAAGAGTTCAAGCACAAAGGCTAAAGATAAGCTAGTCTAAAATACCAACACTCTACAACAAAGCATGGTCTTTTTAAACACAAATCAGAACTCATGGATTCAAAGAAAGCAACAAAACAAAACATCAAATGCTTTAATTAAATGAACACAACTCATGCTCTACCAACATAGTGGTTCACTATGCCAATACATAACTATTTCATTATCACAACCAGGATGCATGTCACTTAAGAACTATTGTAATGCACACATAGTAAATAAACATAATATATATATGTATATAAGGGCAGGTGTATGCATGTAAAACTCATACACCAATGCATGGATCATGCAAGCTAACATTTAAGGGTGTAAACCTAAGGTTTCATGCAAATGAGAACATGGTTTCTTGCACATGTATGAGTGGTTTCAAACATATATGTATATACATATGGAGGTGGTTTCATGTGCATATATATATATAAATATACATCCTTGGATGCCATGAACTAGAGGTATTCAAGGGGCACAAGAGTGCTCTACAACCTATAAGTAAAAGTGGTTTCAAGTATGACTAACTATTTAGTCTCTTGCATGAGTATGTAAGCAAACATATATAAAGCTTCCTGCAAAATCAATAGCCATGGTCTCATGTATGCAAATATATATATAGCTCCATGCAAGGATAAGCCAAACACAAATAAAAAGGGTGAAGCTCTACAAGCAAACATCATCAAAGGCAACCATAGATACATGAGAGTATAAATCACCCACTAAAACACATGCAACTAGGAGCTTCAAAACATGCATATTTATAAAAAAAATAACTACCACCAAGCTTAAGAATACACATACAACAAGCTTCTCCCAAAACTCTAGCATCAAACTCTACCATCACCAAGAGAGTGAGAGAGCCTATCTAGCCTTTGGGGAAACACCGACTACTCCTTGTTCTTCTTTTCCTCACCTCCGGATGCCAAGAATACCGGTGGAGACCCGAACTCCGGCGATGGATGACACTCTTCTTTAACTTCCAAAGGGAGCAAGATGGAGTGGGAGAATGGAGAGAAATAAGAGAGTTGGAAGAATGGAGGAGGAACATGGTTATAAGGTGTAAAGGTTCAGACAAGAAGGAGACAATGATGGGATGGGCGTCCGGGAATCCCTTCGGGATTTCCTCTCTCTACAAAGCTCTCCCAACAAGGTGACAAGAAGAAGGAGAAAGGATTAAGGGAGTAAATGAAAACTTAGCAACTAATTAGGCTTTAAGGAAAAAGGGGAGGGGGGAGGGGCTAGGTCCACACTGCTGGCGGGGTCCACACGTCGCAAAATGTGTTTCAAAATTTCAGAGCCGATCAAGTGTGTGATGAAATGCTGCAAAGATCTTTACAAACTTTTCACATGTGTTCGATAAAATGAAGCAATAAAAACTCTTAACATGTGTTTGATGAAATGCCTCGAAGTTCTAGAGTTATTAACAAGTGTTTCATGAAATGCCACGATGATCCTTGCTTGATTTTATCTTCGGTCTATTCACCGCACTGCGTATAGTTGAAAAATTGCTTCATCTATCAACAACAAGAGCCTAAACAGCCACCATGTGTCCATCAATCCTACTGCAAGACAATTCAAAGTTACCTCCAACAGTTCAACCCACGCCATCAATCCACCAAAATGCAATATCAAAAACACTAAAACGGGTTTCCATATGCCCGCGAAACAAAGCTCACACATCCCTAAATCCCAGCCACATGCTTCCCTCTTTCCCTCTTCATTCTCTCTCTCTTTCTTTATATATATATATATATATCTAAATCGATAGAGAGCTTGATCCAAGCATCGATACTGGAAAACCCTAGATGGACTCGATCTTTCTTCCCTTCTTCACTTCCATAGCTCTTCTCCACTACCTCTCCGTCGCCAACCATATATGGCTTCGTCCTCTGTCTCTGGCGTCATTCGAGCTTCCGCCTCCATTAACCCCATCTATAAGCCCACCCCTCCTAATCACCCTCTCTGAACCTATTTCAGCCATGGGTAATATTGAGATGGATTGTTGAATGAAAGACAAGGAGAGATGAAGGGAAACATTATCAAGGAAGGAGAGAAAGAGAAATGGTACAAGAAGAGGTAGGAGAGAGAAAATGAGAAAGAGGAGATTTGTGAAAATATTTCTCTCATTTCATTCATTGTATTTCATTTCATATATAGCAAGTTGGATTGTAACAAACCCTAAAACAATCTCACAAACTCTGAATACTATACCCATGTACATACTAGTTACATTTATAGTAATTAATCTACTCTTTAATAAAGTTCCTCCTTAATAAAGCTTTATAACAAGTTATTCAGAGTAGGTCATCTACGTGGGTGTTCATTTTGTACTACCTAGGTCTGTATCAATTGTAGCTTCACTTGCTGCACTAACCTTATCATATGCAAAGATCATGGCATTCCAAGCAAACAGAAATCATATTGTCCACAATTATCACAGTCGACCTTAAACCACCTGAATCATCTTCTTTTGGTGCAAGAGTAAACCTTAAGTTAGAGATCTTTTTTTCTTGCTTTTCAGCCAAAAGCTTGACACCCTCAATCTGCATAGGTTGAACTACAAAGCTTGTTTTGTTTGGCCTAAGTTTGCATGGTCTCGCAACACTCTCTTCTCTGCATCTTAAATATCACAGTCCTGCTTCATTAATGCTGATAGGGTCCTTGGGTAGTCTGGTTGTACAATTTCAATGTTGGCCCTTTGAGGATTTTGTTCTCCACTCATTTGATCAAACAACATATGCACATTATGCAACTGCCTCACTAGACTAAATCCAACAAGGAAAGAGTTGAAAATCTTCCTATCAGGAAGGAGCCCAACCTAAGAAACTCTCTAAACAACGCCATATGAAGAATGGGGTCATTGTATTGTCTGCGCTTGGCATCAAAAATAGTTTTGGTAGGGTTAATGACTTCCTTTTTCTTGCCAACTTCATTGATGAGCCACTTGGTGACCATAGAGTAGTATAGAATGGAGTCACGTGGTTGCCCTGATCACTGGCAAGCATAAAACACCAACTGGAATCACCAAACTTCATCAATGTCCTTATGAGCTCTAGCAATAACACCTCCAGTGAGTATCGATGGAATGACCATAAAAAATACCAGTCTAGTTAATTCTTGTCAAGGTAACGACGGCACAATCCTATATGTTGGTCCTTGAGAGTAAGATGGAGAAGTAGCGCTCCTCCGGGTAGCAAGAGTAGTAGCAAAATGAAACACAGGGAAGGCAGAACTGAGATCTAATGCAGAATTGGGAGAAGAGGATCTCAAGGATCATGGTAGATTCAGAGGAGGTGTTGGGGAAGAACAGTAATTACCATTAGGATTTTGGCACCATTTTTTCTCTAATTTGTAGCTAAACCTCCCCCTTGTGCTTGTCATCCATCAAAAACCTTGTCCTACATCCTTGAGATTGACGGAGGTGGATCTGGTGTATCCATCACCGTCAGGGTTGGAGGAGAGTGATAAATCATCATCGGTGTTATCACAGGTATAGATTTGGAGCTTGCTAAGGTTGGTGTAGCAGCGATGGATCCTTGAGATGGTGTGATTATAGACATGGATGCTGGTAAGGGAAGGGGTTTCGAGAGTAGGGAAGAAGAGGAACCATTAGGTGGGGAGTGGGGAATTGATTCATCAAGGGAGATGGAGTGGGTAGCGGGGAATCAGTTAGGAATGTTAGATAACTGGAGAGTGGGAGTGATGATGGCCAGAAAGAGATGTGGGGATGAGTTGGTGGGTGGAGAAATGGAGGTTGCTAAGAGGATCGGAGATCCGACATTAGCAGACGATATAGATTGCAGGAAAGAATGATCAAAGGTATTCTCAAGTTTGTTGACCAAGATAAGTATATCATCCATCATTATTTGTTGGAGTAAGAGGGATTTCTTTAGTGACTTTAAAACTTCAGAATGTTGGTGCACCATTGAATCCATGGTGTCCACCTTGGAGAAGATGATCTCATCGTGTTGAGCTAATATCTCTGTGATCATAGCAAGTCGTTCCTCCATTGCAATGAGTTGTTCCTCCATCATGTCATCAATAGGATGAGGGTGGTTCAATTCAATGAAAGCATAAAATGTTGTAGCCATGTGTAATATTGAGATGGATTGTTTTTTTTGAGTAAAAGATAAGGAGATAGGAAGGGAAACATAATCAAGGAAGGAGAGAAGGAGAAAAGGTAGAAGAAGAGGTAGGAGAGAGAAGATGAGAAAGCGTAGATTTGTGAAAATGTTTCTTTCCTTTCACTCATTGTATTTCATTACATATATAGCAAGTTGGATTGTAACAAACCCTGAAACAAACTCATAAACTCTGAATACTATACCCATGTCCATACTAATGTCACACCCCGAACCCGGCTGGTCGGACTCGGGTAATGGACAAATTGCCCCAAACCAATAAGGCGCGAGCCCAATAGGCCTGCAAGGCCTCAGAATCTGATTTAGAGCAGACAAAAATGACAAATCAGCTTAGTTACAGAATCACACTCTACAAAGTATACAATGCGAGGATACAAGAAGTCCAAAAAATACAAAATACAGGGATAGAGGAACAGACAATGACAAGAACTCAAATTTTACAACAGAATAACACCTATAGATAGTCTTTCAAAGTCCACATCGGTCTACAACTCTTAATCTGAAAAGGATTTAAAACAAATCAAGAAGCTCACTAGCCAGTAAGTAATCCAGAAATTGTTTAAAAACAATAGACTTTATAAATCTCAATTCTAGATATTGAGAATAATTCAAAGTTTAAACATAGTTTAAATAACTACAAAATAAATAATTCAACAAAGGTATAGTTCTCAAGTAATACAGCTATTCAAGAATACTGTAACCAAAAGAATACAATATTTCAAAACTGTAAATAATGATTTGCCAGAAATGACCATAGGTCTTCAAAACATAATTTAAACAAAATACAAAGTGAAATATTCTAATAAAAGAATATTTCCAAATATAATTCAACAAAATTCAAAACCTAGAAATATGATATCAAAAATACAAAAACTTCAAGACAAGACAAAATTTGCGTCTGAGATATATACAAAAATCAATAACACATAAATAGTATAATTGATGAAAATTAAAATTAAAAGTCAAAGCTGAATGTAATTGATTCCAATGTATGTCTTCAAATTCACTATAAATGCTGGAGGTCATTTGTTTACTCTTGGTGACCTGAGCCAGAATAACAGAGGTCATTTATTTATCCTCGGTGACTCGAGACTGAATATCATATGACCGTTAATTATTTCACCAAACGAACACGGTCCGAAATTGCAGTCTTATTTTTCCAGAATTTTTTGTCGACAAGGCCAATGATTAACCCCCACTGACAGTGTTTTGTATAATTCTTTTGGAGACCAAAACATTCAGACAAAACTCAAAGTCGAAGTTCAGAATATTCATGAATTTTCCAAATATTTAAACAAACGGAAATACACAATTTCGGAATACCACTTTAGGAAAAATAACTGAATATACAAAAATTACTTACAAAATTGAATAAATAATTGTCTAAATCATTACTAAATACCAATCACTCTGTAAATTTACAACTCATATCCTTTGCATATTAACACTTCTAACATGTCTCATTTCCAAAACACATAACTCCAAGAACATAGTATCAAATGCAAAGATATTTTGCATTAAGAAACTTAGGACAATCTTGAACATTTTCCATGTCTAATACTTCACCAAATTTAGCCTCCAAGAGTGGGAAAAACATGTTAAACCTGAAGATTCTGCATATAGATATCATCATGCACAAGTCTTTTTAATGGATCATAACTCCTAATCTACAAATCTAATAAAATTGAAATTTTACAGGTTGACAGTTAAGGTGATAAGGCATTTTTTCTTTATTGAGCATGTTGCTTAGTTGTACTTATTAAATCCGGAATTTGCCTCTAAATCTACATATCTACATAGTAATATCTCCAAGACATGTCAACTAGAATGGATCATATCTCATACAATGTATACCCAATAAATATGAAATTTGGTAGGAAGATAGATCAAACGAATCATTACAACTTTACAATTTTAATCATCTTGAAATATTGTCATAACTTGAAAATTCACTCTAGTAATTTCATGCATGAACATAGATTGGCAAAGTCTCAAATCTATAGGAATCCAGCTCAATAAACCTTGAAATATTTGCTTTAAACCACCAAATGATTTAACTTATTTCTCAAGTGCCAACCTCACAATTTTAGTAAAGATGCCATCAAGGAAAGGCTATGATCTCCACTCTAGATAGTAAGTCAAAACCTGAAATTCAAGACTCAACCTTGCCTCAAGGTTGTAGTACAACATTTCTCTTGACTTATTCACTTCTAACATTCACCCACATTAACATTTCCTCTAAACTCATATATGTCAATAAAACCTGTACATCTACTCAACGTTATCTACAACACACATCCTTCAAAACATACAAAGCATCCACTATACATTAACTTCATGAACTTTGATCTTATCATCATACCATAACATGATCACAATCCCATCACATAAGAACAAATAGATAAACAATTAACCAGTTACAACAAAATATTCTAATACATAGAATGCATTCACTTTTTAAAATAAGTAGTAGTCATTTTAAAAATAGCATACCAAAGCATAATTACTAATTCCATAACTAATTAAAGCCACAAATCAAAAATACATGAAAATAGCTATTCAACAATGGATAATTTTATAATTAATAATAATAAGGAAAAATGCCATAATAAAGTGACAGATAATAACTTTGCCGAAAAATAATTCCTCAAATACTGAAAACATGAAGTTTTCAGTGGATTACTTACTTGGTACATGACAAAAATCCAAACCCAATCCAAACAACAATTTCAATCCCCTCTTGAAAAGGTCCTACGCCAATACTAACTTCTCTTTGAAACTATGTTGCCTACAAGGAAGCTAAGATAAATATACAGAACTTTAAGCAACAAACCAATCGACCAGTATAGCTTGCATTTAAGCTAGGGTCACCACCTACATGTACCCAAAGCATCTACTAAAATATAATAAAGGCAGCTCATACTAGGCAGTGCAACACTTGCACCACTAGTTATGGCAAAGAAGGTATTGGTTTGGGTTTGCAAAATCAAGAGATCCAACATATACAAATCCTATAAGATGAAAGTAAAATGCACAAACTAACAACTACCAGCCAACCTATATAACTATATACCTATATATGTGGAACAACATATGAATATATATATATATATATATGTTTTAAAATATCCAAGAGGCAGCTCAACATATATATATATATATATATATATGCATGGATAACCATGATGAAAAATCAACTCGTATATATATAACTATGTATGTTCAAAGGCTACAAATCATGAATCATATAAGTACATATATATAGTTGTATAAATTAGTTGCAGCCAGATCAAAGAAAGGTGAAAGAAAGAGAAAGGTGCAGCTTAGATCATATCCAAGAGATATATGCATGGCTTTAAATATGAACATCATGCACCAATGTTTAGCATAAAGTAAGGCAAGATAAACTTCAAATAAACCACTACTAGCTAAGGCATCAAGGACAATCTTCACCCAAGTATTTACAACCACCACAACACCCAATTTTAAAGATAAAAAGGCTAGATGATTAATATGGAAGAGTGATAAGATGAGGCCAAGAAAACTTACTACTAAAACTACAAGGTTCAACACAGGAGGTTCACTAGAAGTTTGTTGGAGGAGATCACAGCTCTCTCTCTCTCTCTCTCACACACACACACACAATCGGTAGAAGAAAGGATGATAAATTCTTGGGCTCCATACTAAAGAACAAGATGGTAACAAGGATTAAAAATAAGGCTTAAGACAAGCTTCATGAATTGATGTAAAAGTTTGCAGAATTTGTCAAGGAATCCAAGGCTTGCATTGCTTTGACAAATGAATGGAGACAACATTTTATGGGGCCCACAACTAATTACATTCATACTAATTAATCTACTCTTTAATAAAGCTCCTCCTTAATATAGCTTTATAACAAATCATTCAGAGTAGGTACCATTTTTCTGGTGATTTTATTATGAGATTTATGGGTTTAGGTACCATTTTGATGGCACAAAGAGGGCTTTCTTTGATGGTTGGTACTTTAAGGTTTTGATCCGGGAGTGCCGGCAGAGCTTTTGTTTCATGTACTCGGTGGAGAACCTGGCATTCCCTAGTGGGATGAGCACGCTTGACCGTGTGATCCATGGGCCGAGGTTTACTAGTGCAGGTGCGCAGATCCTTGGTGATGATGATAAGTATATTTGTCAGGTCATGGATGTGTCTAAGAATTTCTGGGCCAGTATGTGTTGTTTCCTTTCCTATTTTTGATACTCCATTTGTTCTGATCATGTAGTCTTTGGATTATCCATTTAATTGTATTGTTGCTTGGTTGGTTCTGAAATTTGGTTTCTTCCTCTCACTTAATCGAGCTTAGTTATTTTGATGATTTCATTGCTTCTTCTTGACACTTGTACTGTGAAAAGCTTAATTTCAATGTTCTTCAGCAAGATTTAGTTGGAGTATTTTGCCTTTAGGCTAATAATGATCCTCATGTAAAACTTGGAAATGCATTATAATTTATGCAATTTAATGAATTAGTGTTTGGGGTTAATGCTGAACAAAATTGGATGATAGATTTATACTAAACACAAGGTAATATAAACTTGGTTAAATGGCTGAGTTAGTATTTGAGAGGAAAGGGCATTCGTTGCCATGAAACTATAACTGAAAAATGTATGCTCTAGCTTGTCGCAACATAGATCCTGTTGCTTTATAAAATTGAAATAAAATTTTAGTAATTAGATATTGAACTAATCATTTTTATATGTTTAGAGTCCATCAAATTTAAATGAATATTAAATTTACATGGTTTTTCTCTTAATTTTGTTTGTTAAGTAGGCCCTTGTCCATAGTCTTAGTCTTTCTGTCCATAGTAAGAATATAAAAAAAATTGAGCTGATAAATGGAATAAATATAAATAAATATGGTAGAGAGGCAGTGTTAGGGTATGTTACATTGTTATAAGGTTGTATTCTAAATCTGTGAAGGGAAGTCTTACATAATTATTGAATATCAATGCTCATTATTGAGTTTTAATCAAAGGAATTTCAACAGAGAAAGAAAGGAACCTAAAATGGCCTGCTGATTATATATATATATATATATATATATTTATGTGCAATCATTATTAGTTTCTACCATTTTAGAAGCATGATCAAGAAAATTTGCAAAAATCTACTATTCATGTGTGTATCACTTTTATACTCTCTATTACTGGATGCATATCTTTTCACTTACTTTGATTTCTAACTTTGTTATTTTTCCTCTATTTGATCTCAATGTTTTTGTTGCTTTATATAGCTTTATTGATGAATACTATAGATATATTTCACTTGTCTTAGTAAAGTATCATATAATTAATTGACATCGCATAGGTAGGCATGAGCTAATGTTGGGAAACACCTTTGTAAGAGCTGGCAATGTGACCCCTCCAAGTGGAGAGGTTCCTCCCCAGGTTGATAAGCTTTGTTGTACTTTCCAATTATCTAGTTCAAGATAAATGTTAATTTACCCATGTCTTTGTCAAGTTCTGATAGGATTGATAGACAATAGCAACACAAGATATTAAAATAAAGTGGGAAAAATAAAAGGAGAAGACACCAGTATAACGTGGTTGGGCTTTTTGATGCCTATGTCCACGGTAGAAGGAGGAGAAATTTTTCACTATATAAATAGTAGATATACAAGTAGAGATTTCACTCAATGCCTCTCAACTAAAAAAACCCCTAACACACACATCATCCAAGAACCACTCTTGGTGTTTTGTGGTTATGTGTTGCTCTTAACATGACCAAAGGGCCATGTATTTATAGGCAAAATGGACCAACCAAAAGTCCATGCATTCATACATGGATGTCAAAAGTTGTGGCTCCATGCTTGTTTAAATAGAGGCTTCATACAAGCTTGTTAAAAATGAAGGGCTACACCAGGGTTTAGGCATGAACAACATGTGTAAAAATTCAAGGCATATTTTACACATACTTAACAAATCTCCACCTTGTCTTGAATTTTGTATACTTAAAGCTTCAAAATCTACTCCTCCTCCGAAGTAACCCTGAAGGGTAATTAAGTACCAAGTATGCCAATTAAGTTCAGGCAATGGCTGAACTTGGCTATTGGTAGAGGCTTAGTTAACATATCAGCAGGATTATTTGCAGTACTAATCTTTTTAACAATTATTTTGCCTTCAACGATATTTTCATGAATGAAATGATATTTGATATCAATGTGTTTTGTCTTTCCATGAAACATTTGATCTTTGGTCAAATGTATTGCCCTTTGGCTATCACAAAAGACAACAATCTCCTGATGATCTGAAATGAGTTCATTTGTACAAACATCATAGCTAAATCGCCTCTTTAATAGCCTCAATCACCGGCATATATTTTGCTTCAGTAGCAGATAAGTGACTGTAGACTGTAAAGTTGATTTCCAACTGATGGCACTATTTCCTAATGTAAAAACATAACCAGTCAAAGACCTTCTTTTATCAAGATCTCCTGCATGTCTTGCGTCAACATAACCAACCAATTTACTACTGCTACTACAAAACTCAAAACAAGTATTAATAGTACCTTTTAAATATCTTCAAATCACTTTACTGATTGCCAATGAGTTTTACTTGGATTTGCCATATATCGACTGACAACACTCATTGCATGTGAAATATCAAGTTGAGTACATACCATAGCATACATGAGGCTGCCTATTGCACTAGAATATGGAACCTCTTCTACGTAGTTTCTTTCTTCATCTGTCTGAGGTGATAGTGTTGTTGAAACCTTAAAATGTGCAGTAATAGGAGTACTCACAGATTTGGCTTCTTTCATGTTAAAGCATTCGAGGATTTTCTCAACATAGTTCTTCTGAGTAAGAAGTAATTTTCTTGCTTTCCTGTCGCTAAGAATTTCCATTCCAAGGATTTTCTTTACTGGCCCAAGATCCTTCATTTCAAATTCTTTACTTAGTTGAACTTTCAACTTCTCAATTTCAGAAATATCTTTTCCTGCAACTAACATGTCATCCACTTACAACAATAAGTATATGAATAATCCATAGCAATTTTTCTAGAATAAACACAACTATCATAGTTGCTTCTTGAAAACTCAGTACTAATCATGAATGAATAAAATCTTTTGTACCATTGCCTTGGAGATTGTTTTAGTCTGTACAAAAATTTCTTTAACTAACAAACATGATCTTCTTTACCTTCAACTTTGAAAATCTCTGGTTGTTGCATGTAGATCTTTTCTTCAAGCTCACCATGTAAGAATACAGTTTTAACATCTAACTGCTCAAACTCCAAATTATTCATAGCCACCAAAGCAAGTAAAACACGAATAGAATTATGTTTTACAACAGGTGAGAAAACATCATTAAAATCTATACCTTGTGTTTGGCTATATCCTTTTGCAACTAGTCGTGCTTTATATTTTGCTGCTTCAATGCTTGTTGTGCCTTTTTTTTTATCTTGAAGACCCACTTACAGCCAATAACTTTCTTTTTTGTTGGTGGTTTGACAAGTTCCCAAGTGTGATTCTTGTGCAAAGACTCCATCTTTTCTTCTATTGATATTAATCATTTACATGAATTTATACTTAAAATGGCTTCTGAATATGATGATGGCTCTCCAGTATTATTTATGTCCTCAGCTGCTGTCAAAGCATAAGCAACCAATTCAACATAATTACTTCCAAATTTCGAAGGTACTTGTGGTTTTCTTCTTCCTCGATCAAGTGCAATAGAGTATGGTTACTTCTATTCAATTTCATCTGAACTTGTTTCTAAATCATGAAGTGAACTAGATGGACTTGATTTTTGCCTCTGTTGCTGATTGTGACTTGTGCTGAGTTGGCTGATCATCAACATTTAGCTTGGCCTTCTCGATGTCATTCTCGTTCTTATCTTGATTTTGTTGTATAGAGAACTCTCATTTTGATTTAAGTATAAAAGCTTCATCAAAAATAACATCTCTACTACTCATGAATTTGGGAGATGTTGGATTAGGACACCATAATTTATATCCTTTTACTCCTGATGAATATCCAAGAAAGATACATTTCTTGGATCTAGGCTCTAATTTTCCATCACTAATAAAAGTAGGTATTTATCTATGTATCCTATAAAAATCATATTTGAGCTAAGCTACCATTCATAAAAGACATTGAATCTCAATTTTATAAGGGTATGGACAAAAAACCTAGGTACTGAAATGGTTTTTTCCTCCTCTTCTATTCGTGAATTACACTGCAGGTGATTCAAGGTATATCAACACATAATAGATTTTGTGAAAAATATAATCATCAATATCATTTTTTTTAATAATGTATAAAAAAATTTTACTTTTTAGGCATATATATGTGTGTAATTTTCCCATTAATTATTTTGTACTTCAAAGTTAAAATAATAAAGCCAAAGCAACTTAATTCAAGTGGTTAGAATTTAGGGTTTATTATTTAAAATTTTAAAATTTTAAGAGTTTTATAATATTTTATAACTTTTGAAAATTAAAATTTAAATAATTTAAATTTAAAATTTATAAGATAAATAATTACATGGATGATCTCATTAGCATTTCCGCGATTTGGGGGGTGATTTTGAGAAGCCTATTCAATTTCTTTAGAATCACTCGTCAGTCGTCATCCTTATCTCCATGCCACCACCAATTCCATTTTTGGCCCTTAAATAAGTTGCCATGTTTAGCACTAATAAAACGTTTTAATTTTATAATTTTCACATATTCACAAAAACAGAAAAAACCATTACCAATCCATTAATGACATGCAAAGTCATCATTCCATTTAAAAATGAACTTATATGACATATATATATATAAGTTTATTTATCTCCCTAAAAATTTCACCAAACAAACAAACTTTAAATTCCAAAAATCAAATAATTTTTTTAAAAAAAAATCATGTTTTTATATGAAGTGACGGTTTTTACATGAATAAATGATTTTTCTCCTGCCAAAAATGAAAAGTTAACATCATTGACGGTTTTTCCTTTTCTTTGCAAATCTGGAAAACTACATATCATAAAATCAGGAAACAATTCCTTATTTTGCAAAACTAGAAAACCACAAAGGTTCTTTTGTACTTTTCCTTTATAATATTAAGTCCTAGATTTACCATTGGATCATCTCGTTATCCACCTTGAGATTCACACTCATGTGAGGTTTCACCTCTTTGGGTTGTGGTACGGGTACCCACCAAACAGCTTTATGAGTTATATACTTGTGAAGTTGATCATACAGGGAATGTTAGAAATTAATCAGAGTATGGCATATGACATCTAAGCATTTAAATATGTTATATTATAAAACAAGAGTAAGACATCTAATATACCATATAAATTAAAAAATTAATAGATAGCAGAAGCATAATCACTTAGCTCCAGCTATAGGTAATTAGACAGGATGAAAAAAACACTAAGGGTTTGTTTGGTGGACATGATAGGATATGAATGAATATGATATAAGGACTATATAGGAGTAGGAAAGGATATGGACATGATAAGCTCATATTCTATCATATGTTTGATGTGCACCGAATAAACAATTAAATAGCATTTTGTTATCCTATTTTATGTTTGATAATGACAGGATATGATATGAATGGTATGTAAATAAACAAAATTACCCTTTATAATATAGTTATATATTTATTTTTAAAATAGACTTTTTTTTGGAAAATTTCCTTTATGATTTACTTATTGGTAGATTTTTAATTTTTAAAAATAAATAACCTATAAATAATGTCCACATATATATAGATTACAATATCACTAACTTGCAAAAATTATAGTTCATACCTATTTCTTTGGAGAAAATCATACAGAGTCATCAATATGACATAAAGCTAGAGTAAAAATCTCATTAATGGAAAATAAATACATTACATCAAAATCAATTTGAAAAAAAAATCATCATACTAGAGAAACTAAGAATAAGACATGATTTAAAAATGAAAATTTAGATGAAAAATAATCTGCTCAAGATGAGATCGACGGAGAAACCCTTTAACCACTCTAAATGCATAAAATCCTACTTAGAATAGTGAAATTAGTATCCTATCTAGTTGTTGATAAGTTTCATGTCCCAAGCATCGTGTTTAAAAGATCTAAAGAAGAGATACAATAGAACACTAGATAAGGGAGAGAAACCAAATAATAGGGGAAAAAAGTAAATTTATTTTTTTATCATATCCTACTTGTTTTTATCCTTACTCCCCCCATAGGATTCATTATTATGTGGCCGAGAGGATAAAATGGGCCAATAGGATAAAACTATTATATCCTATTGGTATACGAAACAAACGATAGTAGTAGGATATGATAGTTTATCATATCTTATTGTTCTCATCATGTCCACCAAATGGGCCATAAGATCTGCACTTGAAGAAACCAAGGGCTCTTCCAATCTATCCCATTCTTTCCCATCGATGGGGTTGGATATTGATGAGAATGTTAGATCGGGGACCCTTAGTGTTGGTCTATATATAATCTTTTCAATCAAAAGATTAACTCCACTTTTTAAAGTAATCATTATCCAAAATACCTATTAGGATTAATATAAGATTCAAACAATAATCTTATCAACCATTGTAGTTATTTAAATCTACTTAATTTTAAACTATCACAAAGATAATTTAAATTTGAATTAGATTTAAACCAACATTCTTCCACTTGGTCCAAATATTAATCATAAATAACTTAGTATGTATGCATATTAATCCATAAAATCCTTTATGTCTGCGTTAAACAAATCAATTGCATGAATCATGGTGGTACGCCATCACTATAAATCAAGTATTACCTTGCACCACAATGCAATCTCTCTCTTCCTTTAAATTGTGTTGTCCCTCAATTAAAAAGTTGTACCATGATTTTGGTGGGACAAAATTTTTAACTACTTGTGTTGTACTCAAACAACTACTTGTGTTGTACTCCTACCCTATTTGCAAATCAAACGATAAGAAAAGTTGAGCTATGTTGTCCCACATTTTTTTTTAAATATCAAGCGCACCCTAAGTGAGTATAATCTGATTTCTTCCCAAATAACACCTCGTAAGGAGTTTTATTTTTTAAAAGTTTTGATGGAAATCTATTATTTAGATAAGTTGTTGTTAAGACACATTCACCCCAATATTCAATGGTAATTTAAATCAGAATAAAAGAGCTCTGGAGGCCTTAAGTAGATGTTTATGTTATCTCTATACACCACCATTTTTGTTGTGGTGTGTAATAATAAGTTGTTTGGTGTATTATTCCCTTTCCAAGAAAAAAAAAATCTTTTGCTTCAATGATAAAACCTAACTCAAAAGAATTGTCTGATCTTACTGTTTTTACTTAAGTTTCAAATTGAGTCTATCATTTGTATAAATGTTTTGAGAATTAGAAGAGGATTGTTTTTTGCGCTAATTAAATGTGCCCAAGTTGCTCTACTGTAATCATCTACTATATTTAAAAATATTTATAACCTTTATGTGTAGGTGTATGGTAAGACCCCTATATATCTATGTGAATAAGTTAAAAATTAAAGTAGTATGTATAGAACAATGTGAAAAAGGTTCTTATATTGTCTGGCTTGATGACAGAGTGAAAAATTATCAAGAAAGAAACTTTATTGCAATGATCAAGACACAACTGTTGTAGTTATAGAAAGGTAAATATCCTATCCTAAGATCCCAAATTGTCAATGAAACAGAGGATTGTGAAATTGAATTACAAGACTTGCAAATGGAAGTACCATTTGTTGATTCAAAGGATAAAAGAATTTCTGAATTTGAAGAATACACTACAACAAAAAATATTATTTGTGACATATTTTTACGACACAAAACCTCCAAAATGTGTCATAGATTGTAATTTGTCACATAATCTGTGGCACAATAAAATGTGTCAAGTTTCAGATGTCGCAAATTTTTGCAACACTTTTTAAAAACATGTCACAAAATTTGTGAAGCAAAGAGAAAAATTGTTGCAAATCTCATCTCAATTCATCGGTCTTCTTAGACAATAATTGCAATTCAATTTGCAACGATAAGCGACATTTTTTTGTGACACATTTTCTGTGTCACAAATTATGTTGCAACTATGTGAGACTTTGTGCAATAAATCTTGTGACACATTTCGTTTGTCACAAATTATGTTGCAACTTTGTGAGACATTTTATGATACATTTTTATTATCACAAATTTGTTGCAAATTAATTATTTATAACAAACAAACTACGACACAGTTTGCAATTGTTTGCAATAGTTTTTGAAACATTTTTTACAAACTTGTTTTAAAGCATAATTTACAATCCCCAATAATAATTTTTATAATATTTTGCAAAATAAACATTCCGATCTATAAGTATTCAGAATAACAATCCAATACAAAATATAATAATCAAAACATCCAATTGGTCAATCCAATACAAGATATAATAGTCTAACATCTAATATAATAATAAAAAGTTATAAAAGTATCTAATGTGATAATCCAAAGCATCCCATTAATTTTGTTGCAATGTCATCGACACCCTTATCTTGCTGTTGGGCAGAAGGCTAAGGCTATTCAACATCCTCTGAAATGTGGGGCATGGGAAGAAGACTCCTTAGTCCTGGAAACAACATGTGAAGTACAAGGAGCTGTCTCAAAATTTACCTGAATACCTTGAGATTCTAAGAGGCAAAGAATGTATTGGTTCTATTGCTTCAGTTCCTCATATTCTTTCTCTAAAAATTCCAGCTGACTCATAACCTCTGGAAGGATAGATCAGCAGATTGCTGAGTAGTTTTTTTTTGTGAATCATACTTTCTCAATGTCGAGCATTGTATCTCCACATTCATGTTCATTACACCCTTTTAATGCATGAATTGTCCCTGCTATTCACCATGCACTCATCACTCTCTCGCAGCTAATTCTGTTATAATAGCAGAAAAAAAGATGTTCAGTTTCAATATTTATATATATATATATATATAAAGGACCGGGGAGTCCTTTATATATATATATATATATCTTGCCCGATGAATGCATGAATTATCCCTGCGATTCACCACACACGCCGCCAAGATGAGCTTGACGGCTATGATCTTCAATCCCCTTGAATATAGAGTCGAATCTCCCTTGAAATTGTTTCCTAGGTGCTGGAGATTCGCCTCTTATCTTCCTCTCACATGCCTCCAAGAATTTCCCCAAATAATAGAATAATAGAATAAAAGAATACCGTAAAAATTCTCATAAGTTCTATTTATACTCGCCTGCTTACGAGCGTAAGGGTTAGGCCATAAGGGAGCTATATAAGATGGCCGCGAGACTTTCGGGATGACTTACAACCATAAGCCTCATCTGTAAGGTCTTCTGTTTGTAATGTTATCCAGATTACGACCGTAAACGTTGGACCGTAAGCTTAATTGTTCTACTCCTTATGATCACCCTTACGGGCGTATGCTGTGATCTTAAGCTTCTTTGGATGGTCCTTATGGGCATCCTTACCGGCTTAAGCCTTACCCGTAAGGTCCTATAGCTTGGCTTTGAATCCTTCTTACGGGCATAAGTATGCCTGTAAGGTCTTCTGGAATTGACTTACGGCCGTAGGGACACTAGTAAGCTGTTTGTAAGCCACCCAGTTTGCCTTGTCTTTGTTCTAATGATACCGAGAGAGCTCCAATTTCATCGTTTAAGGTCTGAAATGCTTCTTTTGGCTCTCTCTCATCTTTAAGCACTGCCTAAGCCTGTTAATGCATGACAAACTATATTTAGCATCAGATTCCACAATATAGTTCTAATGCATACCAATTGAATGTACAAATTGATATAAAATACATGAACATTGTCCACTCATCAACCAACATCATAATCTACGATCTATAATACATAACCATTGACGAAAAAGAACTTGCGGTCTTAGCTGTTAGTTGTTCTTTGATCTAATAGCTCTAGTTGGGAGTAAGGAGGCGTTTGGATTGAGGGTTAGAATACTATTGGAATGGGATTGATTATAAATAGTATATATGACCATGTTTGGGTAAATTACTATTGACTTGGGAATGGGTACTGTTGGTATTATCATTATGCATAGTAAAGGCATTTCATTACCTTCAAAATTCGGAGGCATAGAGGGGAATAAAAACTGTTGACAGTGAATTGACACTTTTACCCCTAGTTAATATTTAATTAAATAATAATAATAATAATTAATTTAAATAATTAATTATAATAATTAAATTAAATTATAATAACATAAATTGAGTCATTTAAATATTATAATAATTACAATAAATAATAACTAACAAGAATTATAAAGTCATATTACACTATAGTAATTAAAGTGAAATGACAATTTTGCCCCTATGTAGATTTAATTAAATAAAATAGTTAATAAAAGTATTTCATTATGGTAATTAAAGTGAAATGACATGTTTACCCTGTAGATATTTAATTAAATACATTATTGATAGTGAAATGACAATTTTGCCCCTCGTTGAGATTTAATTAAGTAATATTTATTAATTTAAATAACTAATTATAATAATTAAAGTAAATTATATTGAACATAAATTGAATCATTTAAATATTATAATAATTAAAATAAATAAAAATTAACAAGAATTGTGTAATATACATATACATTATAATAATTAAATTGAAATGACTTTTTTGCCCCTACATAGATTTAATTAAATAAAATATTTAATATAAGTATTTAATTATGGTAATTAAATTGAAAATGACACTTTTACCCATTAAATTATTTAATTGGTTAATTATAAAAAATTATTTATTCTAAATATTTAATTATAATAATTACGAGACTAAATATTTATTTATATGTAATTATTTTTATATATTAATTTATCATTACTTATGTTAAGGGCATTAAAAGTAATTTATATACAATTTCTACTGTCACTTTTTCTATTCCCAATATTTATTCCTTTCAACCAAACACCTTTTTTCATTACCATTACCATTACTTTATCCATTCCCATTACCATTACTTTTCCCATTCCCATTACCATTACCATTCCTATTCCGTGATCCAAACGGACCCTAAGTGTCATTGTTTTCGCTAATTATCGTGTATGGTTTACTAATTATTATGTAAGCATATGATATGCTTATACATTGTATCTTCTCACAATTTCACATATTCATTGCCACGAAAACCTTTGCGGCCATAGCTAACCATCTAAATCACTGTGAATATAATTATACTTTTATATATATATATATATATATACCAAGGATGTGCGCTTTTGTTTAACATGCATTCTATTCAATTTGGAGCTTTTGTTTAACATGCATTCTATTCAATTTGGATTAAAAATAAATTAATATCATTAAAAATCAATTCAAATTATTAGTTTTCCTCCAACTTCTAGAATATTTTAATGCCAAAATAAATAAATTTTTGTAATGTATTCAAGTAATTTTAAAAGCAAGAAGAAAAAAATAAAAGTAAATATATATATATATATATATATGTATGTATGTTTCCAGAGAGCATGGGTTAGGTACTATACCCAAATTCTGAAATTTTTAAATGGGCTCAAATTTTCCTACCAGAATCATATACATGAGTCAATTTTTTCTATTTTTAAAATGTATTTTTTGGCATAATTAATTAAACAAAACAAAGTTTTTTTTTTAAATCACCCGTTGTAAAATACACACTACACAAAAAGTGCTTTTGAGGCGGTTTTCAAAACCTATAGAGGTTGTTATAACCGTCTCTATAGGTATAGCGTTGGTTTTTTCACCAGCTTCTAAACCGCCACGTATCAAGCTGGCTCTACACTTTAGAGCCTGCCTGTACCAACCGTTGGGGTAAATTTTGTTTATGGAACCGGTTTTTAATAACAAAAATAGAGGCGGTTTTAACCGCCTCTAAAAATTATAAGTCGTTGAGGTGATTATAACCGCCTCTATAGCTACTAAGCTTTTATTATTTATAATAGTTTTAGAGGTGGTTTTAACCACCTCTAAAAATTATAAGTGGTAGAGGCGGTTATAACCGCCTCTATAGCTACTAAATTTTTATCCCTCAATATTTTTAGAGACGGTTATAACCACCTCTATAGCTAATGATTTCTTACATGTTTATACTTTTAGAGGCGGTTATAACCGCCTCTAAATTTGTTCATTAATTGAATTAAATTAAATATTAATTTATTTTTCTACTAATAATAAATAAATTTGTTTAATCTGTAAATTAAAAAACATGAATTTTTCAATACATTAAAAAATATGCTAAATTCAATGTCATTGACTTTCATTAACAAGTTAAGAACTAAATTGCAATGTATTTTGATTAATAACAAATTTTTGAACCAAGAAGCAGTATGCAAGGAAGGATTCCGATATTTAAGAAGAATTATACACACAAGTTATCTCTATTGGTAATATATGAAAAATTTTGTTAACAACAAAGTTCTCCTTTTGGCTTTGCAACTCCCTCTCATGTTCAAGAAGACTGGCTCTAGTATATAAGGACTTTCAAAGCATTGGGCAATCAACAACTTGAGGATTGTCTGAAAATGCCTTCCATAGCATTGGGATGAAGAAACATTTGAATATTGTGAGTGCTTTTCAGCATCCCTGAACATAAGATTCTCTGCAATAAAAATAACAAACAAATATTAGATACTGAACAAAAGCACAAAAGCACTACAAACAGAACAAATAAGGTAGTATATGATCAGATATCGATAATAAATAAATAGGCAAGCTTAAGCAGATTCTCTACTGCACAAGGAATGCAATTAATTGAGAATAAATTATTTTATAAAACACTAATATGTAGGAGAAGCAATCCAAAATGGTCAAGTTCATGTTCATGTCGGAATTTTGAAAGAACTCACACAAAGTTGTGAGAGTACAACATAGTATGATCTGGAGAAACAAGAATAAAAAAGAACAATAATAAAGTCCAAACATCTCCATTTCTTTAGGAGTGAGGAAAGGGGTTGGGTTTTTTGTCCTGGTTGTACTAAAAAGGCCATTGTTAAGCAAAGTTGGCGAAAATGGGGTATCAAGTCTCCTTCAAAGCCAATGAATCAATCCAAGCAATTAGAGAAACTTGGGACCAATCACATACTTTCTCTCTCTTTATATCTTTCTTTCTCTTGAGAGTTATGATTTGATTCTAGCTACTAGCTAGCTAGGCCTCCCAAAAACCTCCATCACATGATGTCCCAGTTCTTTTCTTCTGCTCCTACTCTTCCTCTCTCATCATACCATCTCTTTTGTTCTCATCCTTCAATATTTCTTTTGTTTTTTCTTTTTCTTTTTCTTTTTTAATAAATAATAAAAAAATCTCCAATATTTCAAAATTATCCGTTTAAAATTCAATTTCCATTATTTATATAAATTATCATCATGTGAACTATTTTCTTTGACCATATGTAAATGGATTGTTTTACATATATTACTAATAAATAAATTAATAAAACAATGGAAAAACTAAACTTATTGATAAACTACCTTAATTCTTAAAAAAATGACTGCCTATGTTCTAAATCAGTGACACAAAAAAGTTATTAATCTTTTTGTCTGAACAGATAATTTCAGAAGCCATAATAAACAACTCTAAAATCAGAGATAAACAAAGATAATAACCATTCAATTTTCATGATTTGAAACCCAGAGTTGAAAATTTGAAGGCAATAATTTTTGGTTAATGAACATATAGAGCTTACCAAAAGTTCTCCCTTCAAGAACACCGTCCAAAGCAAAATCATAAAGACTGATTAGATCTACAACACCAAGATACTGAAAAAACAAAAAGTAAGAGGAAATAATTCAAACTTATTAAAAATAAAAATAAAATACAAGAACATGTCATTTATAAGAACATTTCATTTCAAGAGTTGGTGGATTGAACTTCCATGAAGAATAGAATTGTACTTTTCCTGATTGAACATTTCATTTGAAAATGAAGGATCAAGATCAATGCAATTCTGTGCATCTTTGAGTCCTTCAGCCCAGGCTCCCAACCAAGTGTAGCACGCAACCCTGTTGCTGTATATCTGAACAAGCGCAGAAGTACTTCATGAGCCACAACACAAGTGATAGACATCAGATATTCACAATGACATATGGCTTGATAGCTTGACCACTAAACATAAAAATATCCTAGTGATTGGATATGTTCGACTATTAGTAAGCAGATTGTCACACAACAAATTTGCAACGTTTTATCACCAACATGATATTGGCAGAATAAAGGATTGGTGGGGAAACAATGAAAAATTTGGAACAAAAGGTGAATTTTTAACATAGAAGCAATTGTAAAGGAGAGTTCAAGTAGCACCAAGAAATGTAGCCCAGATGTGTGAAATATCATTCATACCCTTAGATCCTTAGAGTTCCTTCTCATAGCTTCTATGTAATGTTCCACTGCCTTTGTGTATTTTTGCTGCTTAGCAAACTCATTGCCTACAATAATATGAGTTGAATAGGTTAGAGTAAGAAGACAATTATCTGTGTTGCCCTATCAGATAAAAGCATGCGCCCACAATTCCTCTCCGAACTAGGAATCTAAACAGAGCCAAAATGTCTGTGACTAAGACTAGGTAGATAACTACTGGAATCTTAGGGGAGCGACACAGTGAAATTATACACTTATGCCATGAAATACATCTGTGATTATTGTTGAAAGAGACTTCTTAATTTAGAATCCTACCAAATATTCATCATCTACAATGTTTGCGCTGATCAATAAGACAAAAGCCTTAAACTAGCAGCATCCAAATTCCATTAGCCATATTTAGTTATATTACAAAACAAATAACCAAAAAATTTACATGATAATCACACATTTTTCAGCATAAATAATATGCCAAGAGCTTTTTCTCCTTCTCATACAAATACAGAATACTACACATTCTGGCCCAAGTGGATCACCCGATGACCATAGTTGTGTTATAGCAATACGTAACTG
>NC_052475.1:4062417-4102392 GCF_009730915.1 Dioscorea cayenensis subsp. rotundata
TTTTTAAAATATAATTTTTTTTATATTACATATATTTAAATTTACGAAAAATCAGGATGAAACAATATATTTATAAATATTTTTTGGGAAATATAATTTTTTTAATTTTATACCACAAATTCACAAAATAAGTGATCCAAATAATAGATTGCTTATAAATATTTTTTAAAATATATTTTTTAAAGACAATATATGGCTGGTATAGAAAATCAGAGCCAGCTTCCTGCACCAGGCTTTTAAACCATATCTAATAATTTTTATTTATATAATAAACATTATTTGATAGTATGACATAGTCAGATATAATATATGTATAGTTATGATGGCAAAGCAAAAATAAGAGGTTCTTTGAATTTAACTTTAAAATTTAAAAATATTATATGATTACAATGATTAACTGAAGTTATAATAGTTAATATTTGAAATATATAAAAATATATTCATCCCAAAATTTTTGGTTTAGATGTAAAACCTTATCATATCTACATAATTGTGATAAATTCAACTAATTAACCACTAAATTTATATAATTAAGCGATTAACTCAGCTGGTCGCACTAATTAGCAAATAATGCAATTAAAAATAACTTTAACAAATTCCATCCTAATTCAATTAGCCAAATACAATAATTATTCAACCCGATAATCTAATAAATAATCAAAATTTTTCACAATAAATAATGAAACAAATATTTAACAAATATCAACCACATTTATTCAACAAATATCAAATATTTTTAGCGACAAATAATCAAAAAATTTAAAAAAATTAAATTTGATATAACCCAGGAGGAAAAAGGACAAATCGCATATTGAAAATAAAACGCTACTTGAAAATGAGCAAAGAAAAGAAACTCACAAATTGGTATGGCACTGCAGTGGTTTTTTTTTAAGTTTTGGAATAACAATAGCATTTTATTTTTTATTTATATTTTATAACATATTTTTATTTTATTATTACTATTCAATATTAGAATCTTAAAAAATTATGTATTGATAAGTCTGACAAAAAGACATCTATATATAAAGTTTAAAATACGGCGGGGATCCATTGGGCATATTATTTTTGAGAAGGTGCATTTCACCAGTATAAAACCTTAAAAAACCCCTCCTACTTTTACACACACGGTAGCCGTTAGTGTTTAACTTCACTTTTACCCCTCTGGAGTTAAGCCCAGATGGATCCATGTTGTGAAATCCATTTTGGCCACAAGTGGTACAAGGAAGGCCGAAGATCACGTCATATTCGGCGTATTTTGAAGAACTTTCTGTTTAGTTTACGATGAAACTGATGGCGAGGTTGCATTATATCTTGTTATTCTCACTCATTTATCATACGAAATATATAAATCGGTTTCGAGCCAGTAAATTGAATTTTCATCGGATTAGTCAGTCATACCGTCTTGAATGAGGTTGTAATCCCGATTTTATTGTCGAGACGAACGCATGTGCCATTGTAAATCTTCTCGTTTATGGTTGTAAAAGTTGTATTACAGCCGGAAGAGCGAGTAATTCACGAACAGGATTACGTTTCGTTGTAAGTTCTTCTAGATTTATAGTTATCTATTTGTATATTTTTTAAATAATGTTTAACTATTTGCTATTATCGTTTAAATATTTTACTAGCTATGTTTAATAATTGTCATGTCAAGTGTAATACTTCCCATCTCTGTTTAACGTTATCTTTATGTATAACTATTATTCGTATTAGCATTATAAATTCTCAAAAGTCTCTGCGTAAAGGTGATCTTTTCGTTTGATCACAATTCTTGGCCGGGTGGCCGGCGTGGCGGTGCTTAAGGGATATAGTATCCGTGCATAAATTAATGGCCAGCATTCACAAAATTTATACGCAGTAACATAAATTCAAGAACACCGATTCGTTCTCGTCGATCGATATCGGCGACTTATGCGTTTAACTTTTTCTCGGATATGAAGAGTCGGCTGTATGGAATTCACACCATAAATAACTTGAAAAGAACCCTACGTGAATGACCCACTCTCGTCGTCCTCATATTCCTCCCTCCTCGTCCCCCTGCTCCATGGACAACCACTACTGTCACGGAAAGGATGTTTGGCTGACCTTCTTGTATCTTGGGAATCGTTAAGCGCCAATCCTTACGACCAAGTTCAAACTTCTTTTCCACCCAGTGAAATGCTCTAGCATGGTACTGCGAATCACGAGGAGGATTCTTCGGTGGATGGCCAGGCGAAACAGTCGCGAAACATTTGAGCTTGGGTAAGAAAAGAAATTTTTCCATGATATTTCGTGATTGCGGAGGATTCTCTAGAGGAGGAGATCGTGACATCCTTTAAGGCGGGTTGATATTTATCACTTGAGACTTTACCCATTTACCATTTAAGGCATTACGATGATGCTCCCCAGCTAATACGTTACATGTGTTGCTATCAGGGATGCCGTTTAAGTCAAGCCATGACACATTGATTAATGAAATCGTTTTTTCATGAATGTGTGTTATTTAACCTTTTTTTAATGTTGTCGTTATGCGAGTTCAAGATTGGGTCGCATGTTATGAGTAACATGAGCATTGGATATACGGACCTTGTTTACGTTCTCCACACGAGGGTGGTCATTGAGTGTCAAAGTCCGAGGCGAGGCGATTTATAAAATGTTGTAAATCTTTTATAAATAAAGCGAAACAAAGCTTATTTGTTGTAAACTTCTGAAATTAAACATAGACCTAGTAAAAACAAACAATGTAGAAACAAAAGAGCGTCATGTAAAACAATAAATCGGTTACTTTTAGCAATGTGTGACGGTGTTTAAGAAAATACGTAAAAGATGTTTAAGCAGTGACCGAGGGAAGGTACCATCTTGGCCCAGCGATGTGTTAAGCTTGTTCAATTTAAAGCGATAACGTATTATTTACATGATATGAACTTTGTAGTTAAGCAGTTAACCGTTGTTTAAAGCGCTATATGTATGCATTTAAACATAAAAGCAGCGGCGTTTACGAGACTACGTGTTGAGGTTGAGAAACGTTCATTCTGACGATGAGAATATGTCTTCGCTGACGGTGACATATATTTCGCTTTAGCATGGGATGGAGGGAAAAATATCGTGATCTGCCGTCCGCGTCTAGTCAACCTACATGCGTACAAGCGTGGCACATTTGCCTTTCTAGCTAGCACATTTGTTAGCACATCTTCACTTCTTCTTCTTATCTTCTTTTTATTCTTACGCTTCGTTTGGTTTTATACTGATTTGGTTTTAATGATATATTATGGAGAAGTTTTTGTGGTATTCTTGGAATTGGCAGGGGAGGGAAGGGTGCTAATGTTATTTCTTTCGAGACTTCTTGGGAGTTAATTACGTGAGATATGTGGCGATAGGGTCTCGAAGTTTCTCTTATGGGGTTAAGTTCATCACACACGGATATGGATATAAGCAGTTTTATGATAGCTTGATGTTGACTTAGTGGATGTGTCGCGTCGGCCTCCGTGCCCAAATGTCTTTGTGTAGTTGATCTTGTCGTCGGGAAGTAATGCCCGTTAAGATCCTAATGAAAGCGAGGGTTTTGCCTAGTTGTAAGTTCTTTCTTTTGGTATTCGATTGTGCGAATTACGTTTATTATTGTAAATATTAATAAAGTCGTTGTTTATGTATTGTACTAATTAGTTTTACGTTATTGATTAAATGCTTAGTGTTAATTTAACGTTTAAATATTAATAGGTATCGCTTAAGCATTTATATTCTCAAAACAACATATTGATCTTTTATTTATTGAAGTGTTGGCGAGAATTGATTGCAGTGCTCGTTCGTGTTGTCCATGTGACCGGCGGTGGGATGTCTTCGCCCGCAAATCGAGATCGTTAAAGTGTTGTCGTTGGATATTGGACAACGTTTTGGCCGATTAATGTTGAACATTTCAATGCTTAATCATGCGATCAAAAGGAATTTTGACTTAATTCATAAAGAGCAACGCTCAATTGACCCCAATGGAATAATGCTGGAGTGGTTGTCGTTGTCGTCGTCAGTATAACAAAAATATTTCAAATCGAACAATCGACAAACGGCGCGGTGGTGGAATAGGTTGATCACGTCAAGCTCGAAAAAATGGGTAAGCGGTGATTCGAAGCTCAGGGCCAAGCCCTTATCTAAGCACGACACAGGAAAAGGACATATTCTTGCAGAACACGTTGTCCCATACCTACAAACAGCAGCTTGATTGGGAAAAAGCGTACGGGTGGTCCTCGGCCACGACATCTCCGACTGTGCTTTGGTATGGATAAAGGTGGGCGAAACCCGGCGGCGTTGCGATCGTGGAAAGAGCGGTGTCGTTTTAGCGTCATTCTTTTCTTTCCGTAGCGTGTATTGTGCAATTGAGTGCCTATGACATTCTTGCCTATCGATAACCCTCTCCTTGAAAATAATAAAGAAACCTCTTCCTTGAGTGAGGGAAAGACAAACAATGGTTTTCACCGTGCATGCATAATAGTCGACGACGAAACAGATGCAAATTGGACTTGGTTACGTATCAATTGGCGATGCCTTATACGAGGATAAGAGATATAATGAGATAATTACCCCCATGCCAGACGGTCGAACCTTGTGGCCGATGCGAGTCTTCCATTCCCCGCACTGCATCTTGTCAGACGCGTTGGAGGCGATTCATGAAAGCGATACCGGACGGGAAGACGTTGAGGAGAGTCTTCACTATGTGCTTACCGCACTGCATTGGGCGTCACATTAGAATTCGATGATCTAGTGAATGAGCTACGAGCCATCACCCGACCATGTTCGGTTGATTAATAATCGGATATGCATTGGTGAATTATACATTGGGGTGATCGTTGGGTTGATATGTGTATTCAACGTCATGAATTAGTTGATGCTTGGATCAAAGAAGCAAATCATTTCTTGGAGCAACGAAAATTGACTCCAAGATGCGAATGTTATTTTAAACCAACGTTTAATTTTAACCCTTTAAACATTCCGATCTTGTTTAATTACAATTTTCAACTTTAAATATTAATCTTTTAGTTTAAATATTTAACTTATATGTTTAAACAAGTTTCACAATTTTTAACAATATTTGTCTTTGTTTAACCTTTTTGCAGAGTTCATTGATCGCATGTTATGTATACGTAAGCAACTAACAAATGGGAGACCTACTTATTCAGGACATACATTCAAGAATGGGAGTTATCGAGGACAGACCCGAAAATCTTCGTGTTGGTCGTTGTCTGATGAATTGCAATGTCGACCGGTCTTGACAACTACGTGGATCGCCATCGAGAACATTACGTCGCCGAAGGTGGCAGGTTATGGTATCCCTTGCCGACCGCCTTGCCGGCAACCAATGCCGAGCAGGCGGCGTCGTGATTTGTCGCCCGGTGCCAGTCGACGATTCTGAAACTTTACGTCTGAGCCCCATGATGCATCGCGACGATGGCCTTGAGACGGAAATCGTGAGCTTCGTTTGCGACCACACGTGGCGAAGGCGGCTTTGCGGGCGGCCCTAGGCGAAAAAGAGGATCGGTCGCCAGCGTTTGATATCGCGGTTGTTGAAAGCCATTGCCTGGATCGGTCGCGATCGACGATGCTATGATGAAGCGTGGCCATTGGGTATTGTTAATAATAAACCTTGATGTGGGAAACATTATTATTGATGATGGAGTTGTTCAGTATTTAAACTCTTACTCTTTAAGGAATTGAATGTATTTAAGCAGGATATTGTTATTTTAAGCGGATACGCTGTAATTTGAAAATATTTATTTGATCTTTAAGCGATATATGGTATATTTAAGCGATAAGCGGAAATGTACACAACTTCTAGCGTAAATTAAACAATGAAAATGAGCGGAATGAGAATTTAACGCCTTACAATTGAAAACAAACAAACTTTACATTGATATACAAGTTGTTGATGGGCGACTTCTCATATTTATTTAAGCGATGAATGCGTTTAGTTAAGCGAGAGGCAGGTGTTATTTAAGCAGATTTTAGTATTTTTTGAAATATTTAAAGCGATGTTTAAGCGATATATTATTGTATTTAAACAATGAAATTGAAATGTACCGCACAATTGGAAAGGCGTAAATTATGATGAAATGGCCAGATAGATTTAACTGTTTTCCTGATTCGAAAGCAAACAAATTTCGTTAACGTATACAAGAGTAAATATGTGTGACAGCAGTGATTGATTCGTTAGAAAACAAATTGACATTGTTGGATATCTGGGACATGTTCTTGGCTCAAAAATTTAACAAAGCATGAGCGGTACACCTTTGTCGTGGACTGTGGTGCCCTCACTCCTTAAGTATCACCGGGTGGCTGTAATGCGAGGTGGGGAGCGTGCATGCTGCGGTGGCGTGACTTCGCCCAAGTAATTGCTTTCGATAAACCGCATGGCGTAGGCAGGCCCTTGATCGGCAGCTTCCTTGTTTTTAAGGGTTGGGAGTATGGAATGCGAGTGGGTGCTGCTGCTCGGCCAGGCCGGCGGCACGAGACTCCATGCTCGGCGAATGTCGAATAGATTATTGTCGAGATATACAATCCGAATTAGAATCTGGAATTTAAATACCAAGCAGAGATATTAATGGACATAGTGCAAAGAACACCACCATGTCAGTAGCGTCCTTATCGTACCGAGACGTGAAGAATACTCATCTTTTAACATTCTTGTTTGCTCGTTGTCGGGGCGGCGGCGGCCGGAAGTGGCCATTCATATTGATGTCCGGGAGATGACAATTTGAACTTCATGCGGTTTGCGCCCACGGCATCGATCATAGCCATAGTGTGTCATGTGTCGTCTTCTGCTTTGAATACTTATTGTAGCCCGATGCGGAGAGGTGATGGAGGAAGCGCGGCTTATGGGATATAGCTCTTTTGCTCGGCGACTTTTGTATTATGCGCATCACAGCGTCCATCGCATCATCATTGACCGTCTCACTCCCTCAAGCGGCGTGTATAATTTATCGGCGATATTAGTGGCAGCAGCGTCATTCTTAGCCACAGCGGTCTCTGAGGGATTAAGCGATAACGAATATAATAAAGATAATAATATAAATATTTAAATGATATTACTCCGATTGTTACGTGATATTATATATAATTAAATGTTAAGTAGACAAATTAAATGAAAATAACATAAAGGTATTAACACTACAATGGTAATTGTTAAACACTATAATAAAACCTTTATGATATCATAAAGAAAAAAAACTTTGCCTGGATCCATAGAAGGCGGTTGAGGAAGATCCTCGTCAACTCACGCTCGTATTGTTAAACATTCGAGCGAGCATTTCTTCTTAGAATAAAAAAGCTTTCCGTGTCGGTCCCGATGTTTGATTGGCCTTGATCATCTCTCTCTTTGCTCGGTGAGGTCTTGGCAGCATCTTCGCCCGATCACGGGGGCGATGGCGGCGACATCAGCGATCACATCCTTACGTGGTTGTTCTTGTTGTGAGGGTGTGTCGCCCGATGCGAGGGATGACGGCGGCAGCGTGACCATGACAGCGTCCACGGCGCGCGGCGGCCAGTTGACGATGTCTCAGCGAAGTGGCCGTAGCAACCCAACGCATCATTAGGACACATAACTTGTTCTTGATCTTCATTGATTGTCCGTCTTTGATACGCCAGTCGGCGGCCAGTTCAGCAGGGTCGAGGATTCATCGAAAGAAGTGACCTTCAGCGGTAATGACAACCGCGCCGTCGATGTCCTTCTCAACAACGACATCGGTAGCCCGATGGTGTTCTTGTTAAATACGTCGTGGCGTGAAGAGGGTGGAGACCCGAAGGCGATATTATTCTCACTGCTTTTACATGAGAGTCTCTTGAATGGCGCCTTGGGAGCCAACCTTCCCGATGATGTCCTAAATCGTCCAAAATTCCGACGCGCGCGCGCGCGCGCGCGCGCGCGCGCGCGCGCGCGCGCGCGCGCGCGCGCGCGCGCGCGCGCGCGCGCGCGCGGGTCGTCCAATGGTGCCCGATTCTTCGAGGATGACCTTGGCCGATTTGTGGCGTCCCTTCCAGCGCCTCGACCACGGCGACAAAGCGAAAGCTTCGATCGTCAATATCGGCATACTGCGCGTAATAAAATTCGCGGTGACATCGCCGCCTAATATCGCGGTGAAACGCAGCAGTCGGAAAACACCCGTGGTGGTACCGCTCGGTGGGGTACCTTGTTGTCGTGGTAGGGGTTGTTCTGTGAGGGGAACTACTCGGGCATCGAGGTCACGTCGCGTGGTGGGGGTGGAAGTAGAGAGCAGTCAGTAGCCACGATAAACGCCCTCTCATCCTGGCCAAGTGGTTGAACAATGGCCATCCGTCGGTATGGCCTGACAAATATTTCTTCTTGACACTCGAAAACCCACTCGAAACTAACATATATAAACCCGAACAATTTCGCTAGAATAATTCCATTTAACTATAAAAACATATTTAAGCAGTGTTTATATATAATTAAAGCGTTATAAAATATAATTAAGCAGAGAACAAAATACTTAAACCCGATGTGAATAGGTTAGCGGTAAATACTAAAGGATTAGCGGCTAAATAAAATGTTTAAGCGTTAAAGACTTATGTTAAACATTGTCGTGATTTATTACCTCTCTTTCGTCGAGCGATGACAAAGCTCTCGTTTCTACGTCGCTGACCCAGGTGCAAGTACTTTACGTCGTGTACACGGCATCCTTGGGATCTTCTTAGAAAGTGGACTTTCTTCCCCGTTCCGAGTCAGCTCATTAAACCAGGGCGTTAAAGCGGCGGCCAGGGCGACCATAATGTGTACCACGTGTTGGTCTTGACTTCTGCGTGCGATCTCTTGCACTCGGGCGCTGCTTAGTAAGGAATATCCTCCATGCAAAAGCCGGCAATATGCGTCGCTGCGCCCGTCGTATCGCCCCATGCTGGTAGATCATCTGACGTAGTCAGCGATCAGGTCCAGGAGCAGAGGCATGATGTATTTGGGAAGGGGCGTCCCGTGAAGTGCTGCCCGTCGGAGGTTTGACATTATCTTCTTACCCCAGTCGAACAAGTTGCACCGGTGCTCTTGATGGAGTCTACGTGTCTCTCGTGGAGTCTTTGATAGATCGCAGCCCTTGAAGGCACTGACACGGTCTTTCTTCTTCACGAAAGACGCTGCGTCGCCGTCGTCGGCAACAGAACCAAACACGAGGGCCACATCTTGAGGTTACGAAGCTTCGGCGAGCTTTTCCCGATCTGAATTTATTGCTCTGCGACCATCGTACCTTTGCGAAAAGAAGTCAAAGAAGGGCTCTCTCTTGGTGTATAGCATCAGCTACGATCAGAGCGGCTGCAACGGTGTCCGTCGAATAATCTCCCGGGTCGAGCGGGGTGTGTTATTTTTCAATTCGACTAAAGTCTCCCGCTCGGGTGTCGAAATAGCATCGACCCGTTAACTAGGTTGACCGCGTAATCACAAGACTGTCGACAATAACAACGTTCGACATAAATTGATGCAAAGTTTAGCGGAAATATAAGGTTTAAGCGGTAAACTCGCAGTTATTAAGCAGGAGATATAAAATGTTAAGCAGAGACCCATTTTTGTTAAGCAGAGGCGAGAATCTATGAGGGGACAACAAGTGTTCAGCTAACATCTCATTTCTTAAAGCGTCAACCTCGTTTGTGAAAAGCGCAACGTCCATCAAGCGAAGCGATGTCATTATAAATATTACACAAATCACTAACAATCGACTAATTCCATCGAGTATATACATACGAAAATGCAAAACAAAACAAAACCCGCCGAGAAATCTCCACAGCAGACTAATGAAAACGGCCCGGAGAGTCCCCTGCGGACTTGATATCTTCCAACAAAAGCGAGACACAAAAACAAAAGCAGAAAAATCTTTCTTTACTGTACGAGCGGTTAACATAAAAGACCATACTCGATACCTTAGATTTCAAAGCGATGAAAGTGACCAGCTAGTTCTGTGGAGGACTTACTCGCCCGAGATACCGTTGGAAAGGGAAAAGGCGATGAAATCTGCAGATCTGAGAGGGCTTGGCCGGTGAGGCGACTCAGAGGCGAGCTTGAGATGGAAAAAGGCGAAGATATGAGTTGAGAGCAATTCACAGCGGCTCGATAGAATTCGTCTCGAAGTTTACCCTGCGGAAAAGCATCCCTTCCTCCTGCGATCGCCCGAGATGAGCACTTTGCGCACGACTCCCAGCAGAGGCGTTTTACGTCCATTTGAGGCTCGCTCCGTTCCACGTCAAATTCTACGAGGTTTTGGGGGTTTGAAAAACATAGAGAGAGTTTAAAAGGAGGAGATTTTGATTCTGCAGCCAATAGGTGTGTTTTTAGCGATTTTACAAACTTAAAAGGGTTTTGTGATTTACACCACAATAATAATAATAATAATAATAATAATAATAATAATAATAGAAAGCCAAACACAAAATAATAATAATAATAATAATAATAATAGAGACACGACCGTATCCCTCCCCAAGAGAGAATGATGGTAACTCTTTTCTCTCCTCCCAAGTCAAGCATTAACTCTCTTTTACAACAGTTGAAATCAATAACTTGTCCACTTAATTAAAAAATTAGAAAGCATCACTTGGAAAAAATAGTAAAAATTTTGTTAAAATGAATTAGATCATGAACAGGAAAAAAAAAATGTCATTTCCACATTTTTAATATATTTTTATTTAAAATTAAACCCAATTTTAATAATTTTTTTATTAAAAATAAGAGATGTAAAATTTTACATAAACTCATTGTTTTTTATTTCACACGAAAAAAATTGTCCGAATCTCTGCTGGAATGATTTGAATTTTGGAAGATCCAAAACTAAAAATGATTTTTGTTATTTATTAAAAAATGGGCACTAAATAATGATATTAATTTTCAATCACTTTATAGAGTCACTACCTTTATTTTTTTTAAAAAAATCACTTCCGCTATATATTTTTTTTAAAAAATAAGATCACTTTCCTTAAGTGAACGTCCTTTGATGTTAGTAGATTTTTCTTTCAAGAGGTTTGAAGAAATTTTTTTATTTTTAATAACAAATTAATATCTCATTTAAATTAAATTAAGAGCAAGTGATTTTTGAAAAAATTATAGTTGTTAGCCCTACGTATTTGGAGCCAATTACATAAAATTTTACTAAAATTATTTTTTTATTAATTTTTAAGTCTATTTTTTTTTTATTTTGTCACAGGATTTGATCACCTTCCATTTACCTCATTAAAAAAAGCTAATAATAATAATAATAATAATAATAATAATAATAATAATTATTATTATTATTATTATTATGAGAACCCATCATCTAGGGATGTCCCTAAATTTCAAATCTAGGGATGTCTATAATAGTCATCGGATGAAAATCTGACGGCTCTTATCATTATGAACAGTAAGCTTGCGCGTTAGCGATGATGCGTGAAACGGTAAAAATGTGCGGTGTTTATATAATCAGTCAGCCTTCGGATGATGATCCACGAAACTTTTCAGATTTAAAACATCCCAGATTTCAAATCTAGCGACTTATAGAATGATGTTTTCCCTATTATTATTATTATTATTATTATTATTATTATTATTATTATTATTATTAATAATATTATTATTATTATAATAATTGGTGTAGTGGTTCTTGTCATAGGATATGATAATTCGAGTGATCATATATCACTATCATTCATTCCAAGGACCCAGACAATTTGACTGGCGTGACCACGCTGAAGACTTGGTCTACTAGCCAGTTCTCTGCTCTAATCCCAGCTGACATGCCACTGATTCGAGAACCGCCCGATTCTGATTCACCCGAGCTCTGAGCCCGGTTCGTTTGAAAAACCTTGAGCGAACGATCTCAAGCAAAGTTCTTGGCGGTTCGAGTTTCAGGTTCGGTTTTAGATTCGATTGGCAGTTTAGTTCAGCGGTTCGGTTTTGACAGTTCATAAGGTTGGTAAAACTAAATAATTAATAATTCAAATTAATTAACACAAAAATACAAAATTAATTTAATCTTATTATAAGATAGTAGGTTAGAGATTAGTAGGTATCACGGATATACCCAAAGTTTCAATGTTTTATTTATTTTTGTTGTTATTATTTTTAATGTTCATATATATTGTATTTTTCTTTAGGAATTGTTTTTATTTTTATTTTTACTTTTTCTTTTTGATTTAGTATACTTATATAAGTTGCATAGTTTTACAAATTGAGAAATCTTGGGGTTTATCTATATATTGGAATATCTATATATATATGTCTTTAAATGATCGACAAAATCGAGGCGAAATTGATATATATACGCTATATATTCATGTTTTATTTTATTTTATTTATTTATATATTTTTAATGATTCAAATGTTTTGCATGAGGCATTTTCTTTCGATATATTTTTCATTTATATAAAAAATAAATATAATTTACCTATGAAGCTACGTTAATTTTGTAAGTTTAGCGGAAGATATATAAAAGTCTGAGTAACTTTGTATATTAAATTATAAAAATAATATGGAAATCTACTTAAAAATTGAATATTTAAGTACTTCTACGTTAATTAAATTATTTTAATAAATCCATATTTAATTTTAGTAACTAACTAATTTGTGGCATGTCAATTAATTATAACTTATCCTCTTTGTATGTAGTAAGCAAAGTTTACGCATGTGCGGTACGTATATAAGTTGAATGATGTCTCAAGATCGAGACCCTAGTCGGCTAATCAAGTATTCGAATCGAGACCTAATCAATAATCAATTTGGTTTAATATCTTTAATTAATTATTTAAAATATCTTTAAACGTACAGGTACTTAATTAATTACTAATTAATGATATTAACAAAATAAAAACCTAATCATAAATGACATTATTTATATAGTATGACATTATTCATATTATATTTATATAATATAATATGAACTTTTTATTTTGAAACGCTTTGGTTGAGCAAGTATGTGGAGCTGTAGGTTGAGCCGCGTATAGGGTAGCATATGGAACCGCCCGGTTTCACGGTTTTTAAATTTTTGACGGAACGAACCTTATATGAGAGATTTCCGGTTCGGATTTTAAGACGGTTACAATTTTTGGTTCCGGTTAGGTTCGGTTCCGCGGTTTCGGTTCAAAAATGGCCACGTCTAAATGCCACTCTACTTTTTTTGCTTTCTTGCTGCTTTTTTTAGTCACCATTTCCATTTGTTTTTCTTTGTTTGTTGGGATATGCTGGCATTTTGGGATTCTTGGACTTTTTTTAAAAAAATTATTTATGAGACGGAAGAGAAGGCAAATGTACTTTTATTGAGGAAATTTTGGTATGCTAATTTGTGGTTTATATTAATTTAGGACTTTTAATATGAGTTGTAACAGATTATTAGAACAATTTATTTTAAAAAATATGATATGTTTTAGAGTAAATTTGACTTTTATCAGACCAAAAATGTATTATTAGTACTTATAAATTTGTGATTTTTTTTAAATAACATCGAAATTTCATATGCAATTAAAAAATATATATGCTTATACAGGGTTTTTTTTTTTAAGCTAATACAGATGGCCCTAAGGATATTTGTTATATGTCAAAAATTTTGAATTTTGCAAAGGATTTTATACAATATTTTCATTTTTATTTTTTTACAATACGGATAACTAAACATATCTATACATCTACTTTATATACATATTATTAAAGTAGATGTATAATCTACTCTGAAAGGATTCAAGGAATAATTTTAATTTTTTTTAATAACATTTAAGTTTCTATTTATATTACTTATGATATTAGTAATTGAAAAAGCATTAATTACATCAATTATTTATATAATAAATGTTAAAATACTAGCTAAATTGAAAAATATAAAATAAAACTTTTATGGTAGAACTTATTTAATTATATTATTTTATCACTCATATTGTCTCAAAACTCTTTTATAAAATTTTTATAAATTCCAATTCTAAACCCGAAAAATGCCTAGTATATATAATCAAAAGAACATGAGCTTCACTGTCATTCAAGCAAGCAAAGCAAGAAAGTACCTTCACATGTATATCAACATCATCAATTCCAATCTCACAAAATGTCAAAACCGATGCATTTGAAAAAACACACACACACTGAATCCTATAGGGTCTTTTTTCCAAACTAACCCACTTTTAAAATAATATTATCTAAATGATCTTAAAGTTATTTTATTTGTCAAAATAGACTTAGGAGCCATTTAGTTCGCGGTAATATAGAAGGATTACCATGTGTGACGTAGTAATATGAAAATATTATCACATTTGGCATTATATCAGTGGTAATCTGTATGGTAATATCACATTACCAACTTATAATATTACCAAGAAAGTGTTAATCCTATTACCACCAAATTTGGTATCTATCTTGGATTACCGTGGTAATCTTATAACTTTTTATATTTTAACAAATTGATTACCATGAAAACCAAAATAATAAGAGTTCCCAACCAAATATGGTTCTATTAAATTACCGCAATATTACCACCCATATAATATTTCCACTCATATTATCATGGTAATCTCGTTACGTGGTAATATGTCATTACCACGAACCAAACGGTAGGGTTATCACATTAATGTTCAGTTTGCACCCATATATTGACTAGGCTGCTGACTAGGTATTTTTTTAATCTATTTTTTTTAATTCTATTTTTTTATATTTTAAACCCTCATCTTTTTTATAATGATTTAAATAACTTATTTGTGGTTTTCTTTTACCCTAATTTTTTAAAAAAAATATTATTAAAATAGAAAACATTATTTAAAATTAAAATTTTTATTATTAATTATTAAAATGGGGATTATTTTAAATTATTTTAATAATATTTTGATTATTATTAGAGTGCTAATTATTGAAATAGAAATTATTCTAAATTATTTTTATTATTAGTAAAATATTATTATATTTAGAATTATTTTAAATTATTTTATTGATGATTTCATTATTATTAAAAAGTAATTATTTAAAATTATTTTATTAATATTTTGACTATTATTAGAGTATGAATTATTTAAAATTATTATATTGATTATTTCATTATTATTAAATTGTGAATTATTTTAAATTATTATTATTATTATTATTATTATTATTTTATATATTATTTTGATTTAATAATTTCTATTTTATTTTGTATTTCTTTTATTGTTATTACTTGCTTATAATTAAAAAAAATATTTAGGCCAAAATAGAAAACACAAAATATTTTGCTTGCATTACATATTTCTACCACGTGTTGGGCAAATAGTTCTATAATGACCATACTATTTACATAAAGAACATGTACTACGTTTAATATGATCAGGGTTTCTATCCATGCGCATATGTTTGCATTTAATCTGTGGTCGTCCAGCAGTGGATGAAAATAAGGAGCATAGGTCTGCCTATAATAGCTCATAGTATACCAAAAAGGGCACAATATATATGAATTAAAATTTGCATTTGCAGCACCACAAACCCTTAAGATATGGATGCATGGAAATCAACGAGCAACCATAAATCTACATGTGCATGTGGAGAAAACTCCATTAATGATTACTTCATAATCAATTGTCTGCTCATTGACACATTCTGTAACTTGAAACTTATTGTGATTAAAACGTCTCACACTTAGATATCTGTCTTGTTCAATACTACCATGCAATCTTGATTCATGTTTTGTGAGTCGATAGGCCTTTCTTTTAAATATTACTTTTTTAAATTAATTATCAAAATTTGTTGTCGGTAAATATTTACAAACATGCGTATTTTTATTTTTTTAATATTAAAATTTTATTTTATTTTTTAAATTACGGTCCACTAACTTTTTAAATAAAAACAGTTTTACATTTAAAACTTTATAATTTTATAATAGTTTTTTATAACTTATTTTTTTTTCCACTTCACTAATTTTAATGGATAAAAAAATATTGTAATATTTTATCAAAATTTCAACAAATAAAAGCTATTATAATTAAAATTTCAATATGTAAAATTTAAAATTATCTTTAAATATTTAGAATAGTCCAACATGCAATTGTTGCAATAAGTCTCCACCTAACAAATAGAGGTTGCAATTCATACCCTACAAAATGGAGGGTTTTATATAGTCTTCCATCTAACAAATGAATGATTATTATCAATTGACCCAAGAGCTCTCGTAAATGGAGTGGAGACCACCTGCCACCATAAATTTATTTCATCAACTCATAATAATTTTCTCCACCTACCCTAGCAGATGCAACTTTGTACTGTTCAAATATTTAAAGATAATTTTAATGTTTACATGTTAAAATTTTGAATACAGTAATTTTGATATGTTAAAATTTTAACAAATATCACAATAATTTTAATGGTTAAAATTAGTGAAATAAAATGATGAGAGTAAAAATTAGAAAACAAGTTATAAGAAAATATTATGAAATTAAAAGAATTTCAATATAAAACTGTATTTATTTAAAAAAATTATTTTAAGAAAATAAAATTTTAATATTAAAAAAAATAAAAACACGAATGCCCATAAATAATTACGAATATGTGTATTTTGGTAATTAATTAAAAAATATAATATTAAAAAAACCGAGTTGATGCCGTCCATTTTTTTAATTAAACTTATTTATTTATTCAAATATACTTAAGAGTGTACTTGTGAGCTCATATAATTTGTGCTTGTTAAAAGGTTGGTGTCTAAATATAATTTCCATTAAATTGTTTTGTAAATTCAGGTAGGTCGGTTTGATATCATTATTTATTTATTTTTGTTTGTGTTAGGTGCCAAAATAATTTCATTTACCAGTATTAAAAGTTAAGATATCTATTCATAGGGTTTAATTATTCTTTCAATATTTATTATAATCTTAGAGAATTTTTATAATGTTTTTCTCTGTAAAGATAATTTATTTTGATATTTATCTCTAATAAATAATTTTATATATATTTATTTAATATTTTTATATTATATATATAATTATTTATTATTCTTTAATATAGTTTTAACTTTTAACTTCTTTGTAGGTGAATTTGAAATGACCAAACAAATTAGAATGAATGAAAAAGATAAAACTCCTGTAATAATAGAATTGGTATTTCATACCACATTGAAATTAAGGGTTGGGGATTTCAAATTTATGTTTGTTCATATTTTTCATATATATATATATTAATATATATATTTTTTAAGGAAAAATAATATATATTTTCATTAATATTTATAAGATTGTTATGAAGAAAATTAAAACAAGAACTTTTGCACATAACACTATATGAATTTATTTGTAGATGTTAAAAATTTTACATAATTGAACTCAAACGATTAATTTATATAATTTTTTTTTATAAAATCAATAAACGACAAAAGCAAAGTATAAGTGAGAAGTGTACAAGTTATGATGATTTGATTGAACTTACAGGGATAAACCCCTCGTCATACAATCTTGTAGGAGAGAACAAGAGATATTCACTTCTATAAGGGACCAAAAAATGAATTGTAATTTGAAAAACTCGAAATCAATATCTCTCACTCACAATCATGGATAATTACTAATGGACTAAGTCGTGGCTTCTTTAATTTACATAATTTTTAAAAAATTGTATGTATATATATATTACAAGAAACATTCCTTTCAGTGATGTGTTGCCTTTCCATCATCCATGTCCCCTGTTCTTTCAATCACCACTCTATTTATTTGCAAGGAGTGGAATTGATAAGAAATGAGATAGGAATGGGAAAATAGGGGAATGGATTATGAATGGAAGGAAAACTGTATTTGGATGGAAGGTTTGAGAGAGTAATTTATTGGGAATGAAAAAGTAAAAGAGAAAATTTGTGATAAAAAACCTTTTATACCTTAATATAAGTGAATGAGGAAAAAATATTAGGTTAAATAATAATTATCTTTTATAATAAATAATAATTATTTTTAAATTTTAAATATATTTTGACTATTTTTATTTTTATTTAACTAAATATTTCACTTTAATTATTATTGATTATTAAAATTATCTATTTAATTATTATTTAAACTAGGTTATTATTTTTAATTATTTGTTATTATTTTTTCATTAATTATTAATTATTGTTAAATTTATTTATTTATTTAATCATTATTTTAAATAGATTATTATATTTAATTAGTAGTTACTATTATTTCACATTAATTATTATTTATTATTCAAATAACCTAATTAATTATTATTTAAATTAAATTATTATTTTAATTATTAGATATTATTATTTCACTTTAATCATTATTTATTATTAGAATTATGTATTTAATTATTATTGAATTAAATTATTGTTTTAATTATTAAATAAGAGGGACAAATGTGGTATTTCATTCCAAGGAGTTTGAGAAGAATGAGCAATCCTTCCATATTCATTTCTCACTTTTCACTCATTCCTCTCTCATTCCCATGCAAGGTCATCCAAACAAGACATTGGAATCCCCTAGTTAGATTCCCAATCCAAACATTGCAACCCAACACCACCTTTTAAGTGTGAGAGAAAACAAGGGCCAAGCATAAATAAGATGAGTATATGTGGATTTGTCTGTATTATAAAATTGTTTTTAATTAATATATAAAAAATAATATGAATATAATATATGTTCCTGTTATTAGCAAGGAATCATTTGGGTTCCGGGTAAAACTGGTGATCCTTCGCTATGCATCCGTATCTCTATTATAATAATTTTATTTATTATGCATTTTAATATATATTCAAAACAATTATAAACACATATGATTAAAAATAATAATAATAAAGTATGTATACATGATATAATTGTTAAGACATTTGGCTCATGGTGCGGAGAAAAAGATTTTGCTGCGGCTACAGGTGATGCTTCAAGCCTTTTGAAATGGTGCTCTGCATGAACGTAATACAAGTCCAATTTTCTTGTTTTATCAAACTTGTTTGTTTTTTCAAGAATCTCTTCTGCCGTTTTTATTTATAATTATGAATATACAGCCAATGATCTTTAAATTTATTAGCACTTAATCTCCTATATTTTTATATAAAATATTCATATATTATTTTTATAGGTATTTTTTTCAAAAAATTATACTATGTAAGTAAATTTATAAAATATTAAGGAGCAAATAATAAAATTTTAAAAATATTTTTTAAAAAAATAAAAAATAATAAAAATTTTACATTATATACCTCAATTTATAAAATAATAATAATAATAATAATAATGATAACGACCACCGCACGATGATGTTTCAAAAACCGCCAAAAGAGAAAAAAAACAAAGGAGGGAGGTGGGCCATGACCCGGCTTTTTAAATATTACAAAAAAATATATATTTACTAAATTACGCGTATGTGGGATTATTCTACCAAAATACGTGTTGGTGGAAAAGCAGTAAATATTTCCCGTTTTCAGTTTTTTATTTTTAAAATAAATAATGAAAACGGGAGAAACTCTCCCGTTTTCCATTTTTTAAAAATTTTTTTAATAAAAAAAAAATGAAAACGGGAGAGTGACTCCCGTTTTTTCGTTTTTAAATTTTAAAAACTCTAGTGCTGGCTGTTAGGTTTTTAAAAGAATGTTTTTTTATATGATTAATTTTTTAATTAAAAAATAATTGTTGATATATATATATATTGACCTTTTATTTAAAAAAAAAACTATGAATTTCGAAAAAAATATTAGAAATGAAAAGCAGTCAAAGTTGCAACCGGTAATTAATTAATACAAAAATATGATGGTTAAATATCTGCGGTGAAAGTAGTTAGTACAGTAGAGCGAGTCGAGACTTGCGTCGGGTACTTAGCACAAAAGTAGAGACGGTGAAGCACTGCTTGGGAGTCGATTACTTAGCACTAGTAGGTCGGTTAAACACGCTTGGCGGTCGATGGTGGTATAAAAAGTAGTTTGGTCGAAACTTGTATCGGTAATTAATTAGGACAAAGTAGGGGACGGTCGAACTGCGCATGTCGGGTGATTAGCCTAAAATGCGTCGGTCGAACTTCAGCAGGTCGATGAGTGGTTAGTAAGTTCGTCGAAACCTACGCCGTCGATGAGTGGCAGAAAAGTAGGGACGATTAAACTGCGCGCAGTCGGCCGACAATCTGGCAGGTCGAAACATGTACCACTCGATGGTGGGAGACCAGCGGGGCTGATCGAACTGCGCGATCGGCCTGCAATCGCTGCAGGTCGAAACTGCGCCCATTCGATGATTGGGACAGAGCGGGGACGGTCGAACACTGCGCGGTCGGCCTGAAAATCTGTTGGTCGAACTGCGCGGTCGGCCTAAAATGGCCGAGTCGAGCACTGCGCGCTCGTTGATTGGAATAGCGGGGCGGTCAGCTGCGGCGATCGGCCGAAAATGCAGCCGGTCGAGCACTGCGCCACTCGGTGATTAGGACACAGCGGGAGACGATCGAGCACTGCACGCGATCGGCCGCAATCTGCTGAGTGAACTGCGCCCACTCGGTGATTGGGACATAGCGGGGCGGTCGAAACTGCGCCCGGTCGGCACTAAATCGCCGGGTCGAAACCCTCACCACTTTCGGTGTTTGGGACAAAGCAAAGGCGAGTCGAACTGCGCGATCGGCACTAAATGCGTCGGTCGAAACTGCACCACTCGGTGATTGGAGACCAGCGGGGCGATCGAGACTGCGCGGTCGGCCGCAATCGGCCGGGTCGAACTGCGCCGCTCGGTGATTGGGACAAATCGAGGCGAGTCGAAACTGCGCGATCGGCACTAAGTACGTCGGTCGAACCTCACCACTCGATGTTTGGGACAAATGCGGCCGCGATCGAGACTGCGCTGAGTCGGCACCCAAAATGCGTCGGTTAAACCTACACCACTTTCGGTGTTTGGGACAAAGCGGGAGACGATCGAGACTGCGCGATCGGCCGCAAATGCGCCGGTCGAACTTGCACCACTCGATGTGATTGGGACAAAGCGGGATAGTCAAGCTGCGTGATCGGCGCGAAATGCGCCCGGTCGAACTGCGCCACTCGGTGATTGGGACAGAGCGGAGACGATCGAACTGCGCGATCGGCCGCAATCGCCGGGTCGAACCTGCGCCACCCGATGATTGGGACAAAGTATGACGGTCGAGACTACGCGGTTAGTACTTAGCACAAAGTAGGTTGGTCAAACCTAAACCAATCAGTAATTAGGACGGTCAAACCTGCAATGTTCATAAATGAAATTTTCAAAATTCGAGCTCTTTATATAAACCAACATTAGTAGCCCATTTTCACTCTTGCACACTATTTACTTACTCACTCACTCACCCATACTTCTTTTTCTTATCTTCAACAATGGCAGAGACTTCACTTGTATTGGTTGACTACAATGGTTCAATCATTGCTAGTGAAGATACAATTATATTTTCGTCGGAGGATCAATCATATTTGTATGTCAAAGACGACATCTCTTACGAAAATTTAAAGAGATCCATTGAAGAAAGCATTGAGACTGCTGACAACCTAAGAGTTTCATATATCAAATACCGGCTCCCAATTTCTTCATGATCCGGTAAGATTTGCTATCGGTCATTCAAATTGCGTAATGACCGAGATGTTCGGATGATGTTCGACTGCCACAAAAGAAATCCAGATATTGGCATTATTGAATTGTATGTGGAGTCCAGCGCTGCAACTATCGAGGGTGCTCCTTCCCAACAACAAACCGCCCCAAATGACGAAGTTCAACTCAATTTGAGACGGGAGAGGATTTCATCACCATGCCAAGTTAATAAACCTGAACGGCTCTGTACGGAGTGGAGAGCACATGATGATCCACCATCCAATAATTATTTTACTAATTCACAACATCTACAAGGCGGAACAAGTTCTTTTCATGATACTCATGAAACCGAATTTGGTCAGTATGGCCGATCCAGTGGAGACGATGAGGACGACGATGGTGACAGCTTTGGGGAAGACACTGAAGCAAGTGTTGATGACATTCAGTTAGAAGAATGCAATCTTGAAGACGTTCCAATGACCGCCCATAATTTCATGATGGCACCAATGGAGCCTCCAGCACATATGCGAACCCTTGATTTGGAAGCAATGTCAGCACAAGAATTTCCGGAGTACCCTTTATTGTATGCCGACACATTAACTGGAGCAACGACAAATGGAGATCTTCATGTAGGCATGAGGTTTCGAAGCAAAGATGATGCTGTGACCGCAATTAAGCATTACTGCTTACTTAAATGCATCGAATACAAAGTTATTGAGTCCGATCCGACTCGATACTACGGTAAATGTAAGTCATATGGCGATGGGTGCAATTGGAGGGTTCGCGCATCTTATAGCAAGCAAAGACAGCTTTGGGAAATTACAAAGTACACTGGGCCTCACACGTGTTCATCAGCAATGATCTCGCAGGATCATTCAAAGCTGGATTCAAACATGATTTGTCGTCAAATACAAGCACTAGTCCAACAGCAGCCAAGCATCAATGTATCGGTTTTAATAGCGGAGATCAAAAATCGATACGGATACACACCGACATATAGGAAAGTAAGGACGAGCTAAGCAAAAAGCGGTTGAAGCGACGATTTGGCAATTGGGAGGAGTCCTACAACGAATTACCAAGATGGCTATCAGTCGTTGTAACAGCTTTGTTCTCGGGACAATAGTTGATCTTGAGACCCGGCCGACATACAATGGACCTTACCTGGTACGTGATGCTCGAACCTTTCATAGAGTTTTTCGGAGCTTCCCGCTGCGTGGAGGCTTTCAAATATTGCAAACCGGTCGTCCAGATAGATGGCACCCATATTTATGGCAAATACAAAGGCACTTTGTTGTTGGCAATCGCACAAGACGGTAATAAAAATATCCTGCCGATTGGTTTTGCCATCGTGGAAGGAGAAACGTTGGGTGGATGGACTTTCTTCTTGCGCAACTTACGTTCTAGTGTAACACCACAACAAGGAATATGCTTTATTTCTAATCGCCATGAATCTATCAAATCAGCTTTTAGATCGCTTGGCCGTGAGATAAGTGCTCCTCATGCTTACCATGTTTATTGCATTAGACATATCTCGGCCAATTTCATGCGTCGTTTCAGAAACAAAGAAATGCAACGGATAGTTGTCAATATTGGCAAGTTACAAGATTAACTTTTTTTTTAATCTAACTCTTACATTGTTGTTAATTATTGAAGTTATCTTAACTTTTTAAGTTCACTGTTGCAGGTTATTCGAAAACCATTCAAGATTTTAACTACTGGTATGGTTTACTACGGGACAACGATGAAGAGGCGACGAGATGGTTGGATAACATACCGCGGGAGAAGTGGGCTCAAGTGTTCGATAAAGAAGGGAGAAGATATGGTCACATGACAACCAACCTCGCAGAATGTGTTAATTCAGTGCTTAAGGGAACAAGAAACCTTCCTATAACAGCTATGGTTAAATCAATGTACTTCCGACTTGTGGAGTTATTTGTGAGGAAAGGTGTACATGCGCAAGCTCAGATCGCATTAGGCCTTATCTTCTCAGAATCACTAATGAAGGCAATCCAAGAAAATCAACAAGCAGCGTCTAGCATTTACGTTCGTCAATTTGACCGTGAAGAGAAGTCATTCATGGTAGATGAGATGTCACCCCCCGCAATGTGGGAGACAAGCTAGCACTTTTCGTATCAACCTAAGATCACATTGGTGCGACTGTGGTGCTTTTCAGACGCTGCATTTTCCATGTCGACATGTCCTTGCAGCATGCTCGCATATTAGTCTACATTGGGAGGAGTATGTTGACAACGTGTATAGGCAACAAACAGTTTTTAATGTATATCGTAAAGAGTTTGAGCCACTATCAAATGAGGGATATTGGAACCCTTATAATGGTCCACGTCTACGTCCTAATATTACGATGAGAAGACCGACGAAAGGAAGACCAAAAATCTACAAGGATTAAAGTAACGAGATGGATATTAGGGAAGGTGTTCGGTAAAACGTTGTGGTTTATGTCGTAACGAAGGACATAGTCGCGAAATTGTCCCAACATCGCGGTTCAAGTACTCGGTCGTAATATAGTCTAAATGTCTTTTTCGTTGTAATGTTTTTAATGATGTAAGCCTTTCATATAATTATAACATGCAATGAGTTATCATTAAAGCCTTTTTCTTAAAGCATATGAAGACAAGACAAATGCAAAGAAAAAGTAAATTTAAAAAAATACACAATATAGAACACCAAGCAAAATCAACCTAAGATAGTTTTGCGCAGACAATAAAGAAAAACAACTAATACAAGAGTCTACTCTACCGTCTACGCTGCCACCTCTCAGTAAAACATTGAGGTGGGTGAATATCTCTGTCGGGCAGTCCCCGTGGCCTAGGTCTTCGTGCTTGCTCGGCTGGCGGGTCATCATCAGATGATTCATCCGAATCGCGTATTGCTGAGGCTGGAGTGTTCAGGTTCGCAGCAAAGTATGAAGGGTTTGGGGGTGATTCCCAGTCTTGTTGCCCAAATGAAGTTGAATGACTAGATTGTCCGCGTTCCATAGGTGGATGATGAGGTTGATATTCAAATAAATTCCGACTAAAGTCCATCCCGAAATCAACCGAGTATCTGCTTTGGGCTCAACTGGAGGAAATCCATGGAGATGAGATGATCGAGTAACGTTGATATCATCCGATGAGTGAAAATGGGCTCGGTACCCTTCGTGATGTGAGTGTCGAGGAATATGTGTCTCGTCGTGTTCGAGCCGAGAACTATGCCGACGACGTGCGTCGTCATGGGGAGGACTCGGTGGTGGCACATCTACAACCCATCTGTTGGAAAGCGCTCTAAGGGGCTGGAAGAGTGTTCCCTCTCGATGCGAGGATCCAACGGGTCACGATCAGTCGATAAAAAAATAGTATGGTATTAGTAGTATACCGGTCATAATATTCCACCGACATTGCGTTATTCCGGGCGGGAACATGGAGGTGAGGGCGGCGTGACGCTCTATCTCTCCAGTATCCAATCCATCTTCTGTGCATCAATGCCCAATCTGTGTCAATTCTACCACGAAGATCATGATCATGAGTCGGTCCAATGCAAAATGGATCGAGAGGAACACCTTGGGCGAAGCCAAATTGTCTTGTCACTCGATACGTTTGGTGCCACTCAACAACTCGAAAGCAAATCAATGATGTAAAGCGCTGAGTCCATGAAAGGTGCATCTGCGAAAATGTCATGTGGCACTTGTGCAATTATCTCGTTCGAATCATAAGGCCGCCATATAAAAACTGTTCAAAAATTATTTACCAAATAATCAATGATTATTAATACCTAAAATATGTGTATGAATTATCGAGTTTTTTTAACAACATTACATTGCATCTCCAACCCGATCTAGTAGTCGCCTATATATCTTCACATTGTGCTTGTTGCTACGGCTATCATCATCCACTTCAATGTCGCCCACGAAAAAAATGAGAATGAATTATAATTTCAATGTATTATAATTAAGTGTAAAATGAATTATCAATTTAATTTGCTCTCACCTACGAGCCAGAGGAAAGGATACGATACCACGGGTTTGAGGGGATATACTTGAAATCCTATACCATGCCCATGATTGAAGTAATATCATAGATCCACTGATATTTTTCATATCCTTGTTGGATGCACGGCATAAAGACCTGTACAGGGTTGCTAGACATGCTGAACCCCAACTGTATCTTCCTGCTTCTGTAAAATCCCTCAGAAGTGGTAACCACTTCAGATGAACCCTATTCTAAGACATATCTGGCATGAGGACACAACCGATAAGCCTTAGGATATAGGCACGTGCATAACATTCTATCTGTCGTTGACACGCATCGTGTACTGACGATGCCAAATGTTTCCTCAAGCTACGTTAGAGTTATACTCGACCTTTCCTTTGCTCACTGGGGTGGGACCACTCCGAGCAACTGCTGCGAGCAGACACTTCCTAAGCCGGAAGTCTGCCCGATGACTTCGTGGCCGTTAATCGGTAAGCCAAGTAATAGTGCCACATCTTCCAATGTGATTGTTGTCTCACCGCATGTAAGGTGGAATGTGTGTGTTTCAATCCGCCATCTCTCCACTAATGCGCTCACAAGAGCGGCATCAATTCGGAAATTAAGAATTTGAGCCGCATGATAGACACATGTGGAGGAGGCTCTGCGATAGATACATGTCTACACCTAAGAACCCGATCAGGCTGTAGAAAGTTATATATTAATCAATTTCATATTAAATGGAAAAATAAAATAGGTTGACTTGGAAAAATATAAGACACGAAAAAATCATAAATCCGAACATATGCCATCGAAAAATTAAATATGATTGAAGAGTAAACCATAAACATTGGTGTGCTAATAATATACTAGTTTATCTAAATAAACATGCTTCAGCCATAATATAACAATTATTAATATAATAAAAAATTAACCTAATAATATACTAGGTTATCTAAAATAATGACTTAATACAATTATTGATAAAAAAAAGCCTAATAATATATTAGGTTATCTAAATAAACATGCTTCAAGGTTAATATAACAATTATTAATACAATAATTAATTATCACATAATAAAATTATTCATAAAACCTAATGACATAATACAATTATTAATAATAAACAAAATTACCTAAAAATATAGTGGGTTATCTAATTAAACATGATTGGGGTGCTAATAAGATAATTATTAATACGATTAATAATTATGATATAATACAATTATTAATATAAAATATTGACTTAATACAATTATTAATAAAAAATAACCAAATAATATACTCGGTTATCTAAATAAACATTCTTCGAGGTTAATATAACAATCATTAATACAATAATTAATTATGACATAATAAAATTATTCATAAAACCTAATGACATAATACGATTATTAATAATAAAAAAAATTACCCTATAAATATAGTGGGTTATCTAATTAAACATGATTGAGGTGCTAATAAGATAATTATTAATACGATTAATAATTATGACATAAAAAATTATTATGTGAAACTAATGTCTTAATATAATTATTAATAAATAATTAATTTCAAAGTTATTTAATAATACAAAATATTACTTTTTCCGACAAAATGGATGAAATGTGATCACTCTGTAATCTTAAGAATGCCATAAAAAATTATCAACAGAAATCCCGTACACGTGTAAGTAGAAAACACCCGCACAATTAGAACTTGAAGAAAAAATGAGAATAGAGGGGGAGACAGTATGAAGTGGGAAGTGGGAAGTGGGTATTATATAAAAAAATAATAATAAAATAATTCAACGGATATATTTATATCCGTTACTAAAGGTTAATATAGTTGTGTTCTTGTTTTTGCTTTTCAATAAAAGCATTTGTCAAAAGCTAAGTAATGAGAATCTTTAACAAATTAACACCAACCAACATTACCAGGACAAGGAATCCGAGGCTTTTTAAAAAAACAAAAACAAAAACAAAAACAAAAACAAAAACGGGAGTTACTCTCCCGTTTTTATTTTTTTTATTAAAAAAATTTAAAAAAAATTTGAAAACGGGAGAGTTTCTCCCATTTTCATAATTTTTTAATTAAAAAAAATAAAAACGGGAGAAACTCTCCCGTTTTCTATATTTTAAAATAAAAAAATAAATAAAAAAAGTGAAAACGGGGAAAGGTTTACCGTTTTCCACCAACTTGCGTATTTTGGTAAATAATCCCAAACATGCGTAATTTAGTAAATTTTTTTTGTAATATTTAAAAAAAAAGCCTCATGACCCCTAGCTCCATCGTTGCATATGGTGAGTAATGTGACAATTTATCTACTCAGTCATAGATGCTAAATTGCTAATATATATTTACTATAAATTTTATTTTAATATTATTTTTTACAATTATAATATAAAATTTATTTAGTTTTTTAAATCTAATTATGATGAGAATTCTTGAGGCACCAAAGTTTTCTTGTAAAGTCTTTTCTTGAAGAAGTTATCTTGGAGAGTAAGATTGTAATACTTGTTCGATAGAATACTTGATTTAGTCCCTCTAATATAGTCAATTTATCATTTTGGTTTCTCTAATATGATTTATCCCTAGGAGATTCTTTTATTTTAATATTTGAAAAATGTAAATCTTTCGCTCTAATATAATTTATCCTTAAGAAGCCCTTATGAGGACTTATATTTCTCAAATCTCCCGTTAGCTCAAGCTAACTATACGTTAACATCGTAGAAAAAAAGATTATATTATATTATGAAGCTGTTTCTCCAAACTACTCCAACTCCAACCTTGAACAATGTCTGATCGGACCACTATAATCCCTGACCCGCCTATTGGTGATTACAACTATGTCTACTTCAAGCATTTTTTTTTACTTCCATCTGATCAAGAACGCTGCAGGGATGATCAGTTTCAAACACTTTAACGGAAGTGAAGTTTGGGTGGCACTCAGCACTTTCTGTATGTCGATGTGCTTGATGCTCCCAGCATCATGTAGGGTTATAAACGAGCCGAGCCGAGCCGAGCTTGACCATGCTCAAGCTTGGCTCGCCACTATTTTTACCGAGCTCGAGCCTACTTTATCAATCTTGAGCCGAGCTCGAGCTTATGTCAACCGAGCTCGAGTCGAACTCGAGTCTACACCGAGTTTCAAAAAAGTCAAAATTTTTACAATATAATTTTTTGAAATTAAGTAAAAAGTCAATAGCTTAAACAATATATTTTTACAAATATTTTTCATATATATATATATTATATGTTATATAATGGTTTATAAAAATCAAGGGCTCAAACAATAATTTTTATAAATATATTCTAAAATATAATTTTTTTATACTATATAAACTAATTTGTAAAATATCAAGCCCAAATAAAAAATTTTTATAAATATTTTTCTTAAAAATATATATTTTTAAATTATTAGTATTAATTTGTAAAAAAAATTGATATTTTTTTAAAATTAAAAATTAGAACTATAGAGAGAGGACTTTTAAATAAAATTAAACTAATGTAGGGACTGAGAAATAAGTAATTTGAAAAAAGAGGGACTGCAATGAATATTTGAAAAGTTAAAAGGATTAATAAATAATTTACATATAGAAGCTTGTTTAGGCTCGCGAGCCTCACTAGCTGAGTAATTTTGGGCTCGAGCTCGGCTCGGCTCGTGAAAAATCGAATCGAATTCGAGCACAGACCGAGCCAATCTCGAGTAGCTCACGAGTAGCTTGGCTCATTTACACCCCTAGCATCATGTATTCCATGCTTGAGTTTGGTGGCTTCACTGATGGGAGTGGAGGCTTTGAAGGTGAGTACAGAGCTTTTATGGTGGATGCTAGCACCACCGTTGTAAGCTCATCTTTGGGAGAGACAACAGTTACTGTTTTTATAGAGTCTATTGCCGGAATGAGAGAAGGTAGTGTTAATGCTCTGAATCATACAAATCTATATAATCAAGAATCCAAGTGTTATATATATAAATCATAATCATTTTTTGTTTTTTTTTGAATTTATATCTTATAGGTGGGAGAACTGGGATTACAACGGTGGTGGTAGCGTTGAACTTCACTGCCGCATTGTTTTCCACACCGGCCGGTACTTCGGAATGTATATATAAATCATAATGTTTTGTTGTTGCTAATTACTGCTTATCTTTCAATGGAAGAAGATAATGTTGGTTGGAAATAAGTGGTAATTAGTGATAATGAAAGTTTATTTATATTTCTTTTAATTATTTCTCCATGTCTTATGAGTTCTTTTTTCTGTAATCTTGAACATCTAATAGTGCTAAACACGTTAAAACTGGTCATAATTATCCTTTTTTTTTATTATTCATGAAAATGATTCAAATAAATGCGTGTCAAGCTTAAAATGTCTTGATATATTTTATATTCAAGAGAGATGAAATGATATGAGTTATGCATATGAGTTAAACCAATGTTTCACCTTTTTGAAAATGAGTACCCAAACCAAGTTATGATTTTTTCTTAGGGTGTGTTTGTATTAAAGGAATCATTACTGTTAGTATGGTAATCCTTTTATCTTTCATTGTTAGTCTTTGTTTGGTATTCAGTAACAAAATAAATAGTAATTTTATCAAGTAATAAGATTTCTTGTGATGGATAAATCTTATTGCCTTCAAAATTGTGGAGAGTCTCATTCTTTAGATTGAAAATGATATTTTTGCCCTTGTCATAGTAATTAAAATAATTATTGAAATATGTTAATAGTTATATAAATTATTATATTTAAATATTTAAATATAATATTTAATTATAAAAATTTGATGTGAATAGTTACATGAATTATTTTTATTTAAATATTTAAAAATAATAATTAAAATGCATAATAATTAAAGGGATTTATTTAATTAAAAATATTTAGTTATAAAAATTTGTTGTGAATAGTTACATGAATTGTTTTATTTAAATATTTTAATATAATAATTAACCATCATCCATCATTTTCCACAATATCTTTCGCTTGTAGTAAAGGATATAAAAATAAATTTATCATACTTTTTTTTCATACTTTTTTCTATTTCTCAATCACATTCCTTCCAAACAAACACAGACTATTACTATTCTCATTCCTCTTATTTCCATTCTCCTTAGGGGGCGTTTGGATCACGGATTGAAGGCTTGGGAATGAGCCCAAGCCCTTATTTGGTAAACAGGAAAGGCATGAGTTGCTTCCATGCTTGAGAAAAAGATTACTCCCAGGAGAGGCATCCTATTCCACCCAAAAATGGGGGGAGAAGTATGCCTTAGTTATAAAATTACAAATATACCCCTAGGATATATAATTACATATTTATATTATATATTTACCTTTACTTATTAAATAATTTAATTAAATTATTTTGGGAAATTAAAATTAAAATCAATAAATAAAATTAACTTAATTAAACTTATTTAGTGATATTAACTAATATAATAAATATATAATTGTTAAATAAATTATTAAGATTAATTATATAATTATAATATATTGAAATATATATATATTTATATTATAAATAATAAATAATAAATAGTATTAAATATTTATCATTAAACATAATCCATTGTTTTATATAATATTATACTATTTACTTACAAGGGTATTGATGTAATTTTACTACATCCTACATTTTTACTTTTTCTATTCCCAATCCTTATTCCCTTAAACCAAACACATTATTTCTATTCCCCTTATTCCCATTCCCATTCCTCTCCTCTTCTTATTCCCCCTATTCTCATTCCTATTCAGCAATCCAAACGGGCCCTTAATCCCATTAACCCTAATTCACTTCCTCTTATTCCCATTTCACAAACCAAAAGCACCCTTAAAGTCTAACGGAGAGGTAGCTTGAGTTAACGGGAGAAAAAGAAAAATCAATGGGGCTACACATGGAATATGTGCTAATATCTAAATGGACATTGCATGAAATGCACACAAAGCATTTCATGTTAATTCTCAAAAAAATAAAATAAAATAAAATAAAATAAAAATAATGAAAGACTTCCAAGCTTCTATTCTCCAGGAGGTTAGCATATTTGGAAATAAGAAAAAATTATTTTTTACCCCCTAACAGTTTCAAAACTTCCCAAACAACTCTTCTGACTTTTGAATTTGCCATGCACCCCTTCCTTTTTATTTCACTTCAATTTTTCCCCTTACAGCTCATTCTGTCTAGTTCATTTAATTGAATTCTATCTTTACCCTTGACAATGGTGGAAAAAAAAACACATCATGCTTTTGAAAATTGTACTTTTAACTATCAAATCACCCAGTTTTTTTTTGGTTTTTTTTTTTGCCTTCTTTTCAAATATTTTTTGGAGGACCTTGAGCTTCACCGTGCATCTCTAGTGGGCTTCGATCGTTTTCGTCGCCCCCTTCTGTTGCTATCGATTCTTTGGGTTTGCCTTCTAGTTTGGCGGTGGAGTCAGGTGGGAAAGGCTCACTCGGCCTCGGCTTGACCTTGAAGAGGAAGAGACTAGCGAGGATCGATATACCGATGGGGGATGTGATGTGCTTTGGAGAACCGAAGAAATCTGATAGGGCGGAAGGAGGATGAGGAGGGTGAGAGGTATGAAGTGTTTTGTAAGAGAGGAAGGAAGAGGCTTGAGATGGAGGACCGATTTAGGGCTTATCTCGATCCCCTTGGAGATTTTGAATTGGTACATGTGTGTGTTTTTTTAATTCCTATTAATCCGATTTATGCCCATTTTTTTGTATGGATAAATTTGAAATTGTCGGAATATTTACCATGGGGCTGATTGTTGGGAGCACGTTAGCTTAAACACAAACCCAGATAATTAAACAGAAATAAGGTAATTTAAACAAAAATAATTACTGTTAGACAAAAACCAAGACTATTAAACGGAAATGTGTTAATTTAAACAGAAACCCGGATTGATAAATGGAAACAAGAAAACTTAAACGGAAATGTGTTAACTCAATTTAAACAATAACATATATTTTTAAATAGTTTAAACATAATATTTAAATGGTTTGCATATGCCTCCACCCGAGCGACAAGCCGAGGGAACTCGGTCATCAATATCTTGCACGCCTACATAAGAGTTGTACTGACATCGTAGCCTATTGCCGTGGGGGGTGTTGCAACCGGCCGAGGTAGGAGAGGGCTTCTTCGGCGTCGAGGAATGCACAAAAGAGGTTGCTCTCTCATCTTGCTTTCGAGCAAATGGTTCCGGAGCAATAGCATCCACCCGTTGGTTGGCCCGAACAAATATATCTTCATCAGCATTCTCCGGGACCACCTCAGGAAACTACCATATGTAAACCAAACAATCTCAGTGAAATCATTTAGTTTAAACAATAGAAAATATATTAAACATCATTGAATACACTTAAACAAAAAACAAAATGTTTAAACTTTGAATAATACTTTTTAAACAGTTAATAAATGTCGTTAAACGCCAAATAATATGTTTAAACATTAACGACTATTGTTAAATACATTGTTTAGGATTTATTACCTCTTTTCCTTCGAGAGATGACAAACTGGTTTCTATCGTTGCCTGCTTCTGATAAGTATTTTCACCGTAGCACAGAATACTTGGGGTCTTGCCGAAATGGACTTTCTTTCCGGCTATGGTCAGCTCGTAAAACCATATGTTAAGCGCGACCGAGCAACCCTTAATATACACTGTGTTGGTCTTCTTCCCCGCGCATCTAGCTTGTACTCGAGCGGCTGCTTGTGAAATATCCTCCATAAGCCACTTGTACGTCGCTTACGCCCATGCGTATCACCCCATGCCAGGTAGATCATCGATATAATCAACGATCTAGTTCGGAACGAAGCATGACGTATTTGGGAAAATGATTGTACCCATGAGGTATACCATCAGGAGTTTGACAAAAATTTCTTATTCTTTCCTCTGTCGAACAAGATGCTCAAGAGTTCTTTTGATGGAGTCTCTGTGTCTCTCATAGGTTTTTGATAAATACCTCTCTTCGAAAGCTGAGCGTGCTTGCTTCTTCTGAAAAACGACTGCGCCTCCATCGCAACGCAGACCAAAGACGAGGGCCACATCTTTAGGCCTGAAACTCAGCAGGCTTTCCCCGATCCTGAATTTATTGGTGCGGTCATCATACCTTTGCAATAGAGAATAAAAAAAGGGCCCTCTCATGGAATACAGCTTCCAGCTCAGTAAATGTTGCAAACGGTGTCCTTCAGATGATCTCCCAGCGTCGAGGGGTTATATGAACTTTTAATTCAGCCAAAGTCTCTACTACCGATGCCAAGTAGCATTGCCCATTAACTAGGTTGACCGCCATAATCACAAGCCTGCGACAATAACAACCCATTCAACAGCATTTATAAATGTTTAAGCGGGAAATAAACGTGTTTAAATGGTAACCTGTTAATTCTTAAATAGAGATATCATTTGTTAAACAGAGACCTAGAATGTTAAACAGAGACAACAACATTTGAATACTTCTGTGTTTAAACAATATCCATAATTTTTAAACATTGAAATGCCGAATACTTCTTCGAGACAATGGTGGAAAGCGAAGAAGAACTTCGAGACAAGGATGCCCAGATCGAAAAAGGTCGACAATGTGGAAAGTGAGTATAACCGGCGCCAGTAATAATTGTTTCTAGGGATTACCCTTTGTCTGTCACTTCAAGTGGGTCCATGTTATGAAATTCCTTTTTTGCCCTTGCGATGGAGGGAAAAATACTGCCAATCACATCATGTCTAACCTTTATCCATATAACTATGCACTTTTTTTGTTTGCCTTTCTGCTTTCTTTTTGTTGTTTACATCTTCTTCTTCTTCTTCTTCTTCTTTTTGTTTTTCTTCTCTTCTTTTGGTTTTTTCGATTTTAGTTCTGCTGGTTTATTATGGAGATTTTTTGTAATATTGGTAGATACAACGAGGAGGGAAGAGTGCTAATGTTCACACTGCTGACTTCTTGGGAATCGGTGTTAGCTGAGATATGTAACCTATGGGGTCTCGATATTTCCCGTGTCAGGGTGAAGTTTATCACACCCGATGGATATAAAACGGTTTGCAAAATCAAAAACGATGTTAACTTCCAGAGGATATGTCATGTACACTCCATCTTTAAATGCGCTGTAATCGATCTTGTTGTCAAGACAGACAATGTGCCATTATCGAATCCTACTGAAAATGAGTTTTTTCTCGTTATAAGTTCTTTTTCTTTTATTTTATCTAGTTGTATAAGTTCATTATTGTTTAAGTATGTCCGTCTCTATTCAAATATATTACGTTTCAATTTAAACATTGTACTCTCCGTTTAATTTATTTTTCACTATTTAAATATTTAAGTTAATGTTTAAGTTTTTAGTTTATCATTTAAAACTTTATGTCTCTGCTTAAAATATTGATCTTTTTTCATTGTATATTAAGTGTTGGCAGGAATTCGAATTCTGCAAGTACTACCGTTCCACTCTATGGCGACCTTGACAGTGCAGGATGCCTTCCTTCCTCGTCAGATCATTATGAAGTGTTGTCATTGGATATCGGTCAATGTTTTGAAGGCTTTGAACATTTCAGGGGCGTACTTCAACATTTTGCAATCAAACGGAATTTTGACTTCAAATTCATAAAAAACGAAAAACATTGGGTGACTGTGGAATACGCTGCCGATGGTTGTCAATGCCGCCTTCATGCATCAAAAGAATATAATAAAAATACTTTTAGAATCAAGACAATTAACCCGTCACACACTTGCGGTGGTAGAATAGGATCGGCGTCACATCCGAAAGCGTCCAAAAAATGGGTAGCGACATCTTGTATAAAACCATCGACATTCAGAAAGACATGTTGTGGGAACATATTGTCCACATTCCATACAAGCAGGCTTGGTTGGGAAAAAAGCATACCAGGTGGTCCTTGACGGCAATGATATCTTCAGCTATGATTTGTTGCTTTGGTATGTGGATAAGGTGGTTGAGACAAACCCCAGCAGCATTGCGATCGTGGAAAGAGACTGTGAGCATTTTAAACGTGCAATCTTTTCTTCCAGAGTATGTATTGTGCTATTCAAGAGGGTTTGCAGGCCGCTGTTATTTCTCGATAGTACCCACCTCCTTGGAAAGTATCGGGGTACTCTACTGGGTGCCACAGGAAAAGATGGAAACAATGGTTTTTTTCACGTCACCTTCGGTATTGTCGACAATAAGACCGATGTCAATTGGACTTGGTTCATATCCAAGTTAGGTGATGCTTTATACGATGAAGGAGATTATTATGAAATAATTACATTCGTGTCGGACAGGTCCAAGTGCCTTGTGAATGCTATTGCGAGAGTCTTCCCTTCTTCCCCATATGTATACTGTCTTCGACACTTAGAGGCCAATTTTATGAAAGCCAATATCAGACTTGGGAAGGCATTGAGGAAGGAGTGCTGGTTTATATACTTTCGTATTGCGTGGGCATCCACGGCTAAAGAATTCGATGATACCGTGAATGAACTGCATGCCACATCACTCGAAGCCCATCACTGGTTGATTAATAAATTGGATATGGCACATTGGTCGAATTATCTGTTCAGAGATGAACGTTAGGGTAAGATGTATTCAAATGTCGTGGAGTAGTTCAATGCTTGGATCAAAGAAGCTCGGCATTTACCGGTGTCTAAAATGGTTGACTCCATAAGGTATTCGAATGTTGATTTACACGTAAGAATTGATCTTATCTTTTAAAACATTTCAGAAATGTTTAAATAGCATTTATGTGTTTAACTCTCTGCCTCATCGTTTAAATTATTATCCTAATATTTAACAAAATGTATTTCTATTTAAATATCAATGTGTTTGATTAAACGTTTTGAGATTTGTGTTCTACGTTGTACAGGTTCAAGTTGATGCGCATGTTATGCAACCGCTGTGAGCAAGCGAATAAATGGGAGACCTACTTATGCCCGGACATACATTCGAAGGTAGAGATACTTGTTGAGGATAACCGAAATATTTGTGTTGGTCGTTGTGTCGATGATCGTTATGAAGTGATTGACCATTGCAGCAACTCTGTAGATCTTGCCATCAGAACTTACTCATGTCGCAGATGGCAATTTTATGGTATCTTGTGCAAATACGCTTGTGCTGCTATAATGCAGACAGATACCAACATTCATCGATTTATTAGTGGCTACTACACTGTCAATAATTACAAACTGGCGTATAAGGAAGCTATATTCCCAATACCCGACGATGACAAGCCTACGGACAGAAATCGTGAGCTGCGTTTGCGACCGCCTGTGACGAGAAGGCAATCTGGGCGTCCTAGACGAAAAAGGATCGAGTCGCAAGTATTTGAGCTCTGCAAGTTACATTGCAGCTGCTGCCACGGCTCCGGTCACAATCGTAGATCTTGCAATGAAACTTTCGCCAACTAGGCATTGCAAATAAGTTGATTTTTAAAAAGAAACAAACTTAATTGAGCGCAAACTTTTGATATTTAAACAGAGAAACTCTTATTCTTAACAGTTAACACATATATTTAAATAGAGACATTGTCTGTTTAAACGGAGACTATGTTCTTTTAACTTATGATCCTATGTTGTTTGTTAACCAGATATTACTTAAGTTTAAACGTCAACACTGATATTTAAACAATGAAACTGAAAGTTAAACAAAGAAAGTCAAGCTTATAAGTATACAGACTACTAAATTTACATTGAAAAAATTGTCATATTCTTCGAAAACAATGAATTGAATTTAAATTTGTTACGACAAAACTGTTTTACATTTAAATACAAACAATATCATGTCAGTTCTCTTTCCCCGCAGTCGAAGACCCCCTTTCTCAGTGATGCCGGCTGTCCTCCCTTCCCTAAGTATATGGGCAACATACTTTAATCTTAGATAAGGGACGTCTGCTTGCGGTTGCCGTAGCTTTTCATCGGCGAGTAATTGCTCGATAAATCGCATCACATAGACGGCGCAATCGAGACTTCCTTATTTTTGTCGTGGGTTTTAATATCGTGAACTAGCGGGTACTTTGCCGTCGCCGTCTCGCTAAACTCCATATCGATAAAAGTGTTGAATAGCCTCCGCTGTCGAGGTATACAATTTGAGATTAGAATACCGATTATTAACCAAACACTATTAATCAAAGAACTTACCATTTTCTAACGCGTCTTTATCGTACTCATCACTTTGGCATGAAGAATAATGCATGTATTCATGATTATTATTGTCAAGGACCCCGACAGGGAAATGACCATTCATGATTATTGGTAGGATGACAATTTCAACCTTATACAGATTGCGCGCGGCATCTCCGATCATAGCAAAAGTCGTATGAGCCGCGTCATCCTGCTTTGACATAAACAGCACCAGTGGTCGTGTGATGGAGGCGCGCTTCTTATAAGGATATGGTACTATACTCAGTGACTTTTGTATTATACATACCAAAGCGTCCAACACGTCATCTGAGACCATCTCCTTCTCCTCAAGTAGAGTGAATAGTCTGGACTGTATGGTGCTAAGAGAGTCATTCTTCCACACGATAGTGCTGCGGTTAAACAGTAACAGATATAATTAAACAATATTATAAATATTTAACTAATATAGAAAATATTTAAATGATATGACAAATATTTAAACGGTAAATACATAAATTAAAGGTTAACATATACGTTTAAACAATAACATAAAAAACTTCAAACTTACTTGTCCATAGGGCAGTTGAGGGAGATTCTTATTAACTCCTGCTCGTATTTGTTGAGGCGCGATTATCCAACGTATTTTTTTCTTTTCAGAATAAAGACTTGCCGAACTTTATCTAATTGTTGATTTACAATGATCATATCTCTCGTTGCTTTCTCGGTGGCGTTCCCTTGCCCTTCGTCAATAGCTATTTCGGGATCATCATGCGGCACTGTTGTTGACGGTTGTCGGTGTTCAGCACCAGCAGCATTTTCCTTCGATGTGGGCATGATGGCAGCATCAACCTGAGACATATCCTTATATGCTTCTTGTTGTTGTGGGATTGTATCTGTCTTTGATGTGGCACTGTCGGCCGTTAGTTCCACCGTAACTGTGATTTCGTTGGCAACAGAGTTAACGATCTTCTCAACCATGGCCACGACAATAGCATCAATGGGAGACACACCCTTAGCTGGTTCTTGTTCTTCAGGGATTGTATCCATTTTCGATGCTGCACTATCGACCGCCGGTTCCACCGTGTCAAGGATTTCGTTAAAAACAGAGGCAACGATCTTATCAACCCCTGCAATGGCAACATCATCTACGATCTCCTCCACCGCGACGAGCATGTCATCAACGGCGACAAACTCAATAACAACACTAGCCGCCGATGCTGTTACTATTGTTTCATCATCAGCCGGCGATGGACGATACAGAGGCATTATCGTTTTCCTTTCTTTTGTAAGTCTCTTCGAATGTGGCGGTGTTGGAATGGCCATCCTGATCAAGTTGTCGTCGTCAAATTCCGACGCATCCTCCGTCGTGGGTGTTTCATTTGTTTGGAGGGCCAGCGCAGTCGATTGTAACCGTTCTTTCAATGCCTCAACCCTAGCGACAAGCCGAGGAAACTCTGTCATCAATATCTTGCACGCCTACAGAAGAGTTGTACTGACATCGTAGCCTATTGCCGTCGGGGGTGTGTTGCAATCGGCCGAGGTAGGGGAGGGCTTCTCCGGCGTCGAGGAATGCACAGAAGAGGTTGCTCTCTCATCTTGCTTTCGAGCAAATGGTTCCGGAGCAATAGCATCCACCCGTTGGTTGGCCCGAACAAATATATCTTCATCAGCATTCGCCGGGACCACCTCAGAAAACTACCATACGTAAACCAAACAATCTCAGTGAAATCATTTAGTTTAAACAATAGAAAATATATTTAATCATTATCGAATACACTTAAACAAAAAACAAAATGTTTAAACTTTGAATAATACTTTTTAAACAGTTAATAAATGTCGTTAAACGCTAAATAATATGTTTAAACATTAACGACTATTGTTAAATACATTGTTTAGGATTTATTACCTCTTTTCCTTCGAGAGATGACAAACTGGTTTCTATCGTTGCCTGCTTCTGATAAGTATTTTCACCGTAGCATGACGTATTTGGGAAAATGATTGTACCCATGAGGTATACCATCAGGAGTTTGACAAAAATTTCTTATTCTTTCCTCTGTCGAACAAGATGCTCAAGAGTTCTTTTGATGGAGTCTCGTGTCTCTCATAGGTTTTTTTGATAAGTACCTCTTCAAAGTCGAAAAGCGTTTCGCTTCTTCTGAAAAACGACTGCGCCTCCATCGCAACGCAGACCAAAGACGAGGGCCACATCTTTAGGCGCTCAAACTCGAGAGCTTTCCCGATCCTGAATTTATTGGTGCGGTCATCATACCTTTGCAATAGAGAATAAAAAAAGGGCCCTCTCATGGAATCTGACTTCCATTTCGATAGAATTTTACAAACGAGTGTCTTTCGGATGATCTCCAGTACGAGGGGTTATGTGAACTTTTAATTCAGCCAAAGTCTCTACTACCGATGTCAAATAGCATTGCCCATTAACTATGTTGACCGCCATAATCACAAGCTTGCGATAATAACAACCCATTCAGCAGCATTTATAAATGTTTAAGCGGGAAATAAA